>NC_056736.1:275852347-276074847 GCF_019279795.1 Protopterus annectens | reverse complement strand
TGGTGTCCCACAAGGCTCGGTTCTGGGACCCCTACTGTTTGGCATATATTTCTCAGAAGTACAGGCAAACACAGGAGGACTATGGCTAACCAAGTTCGCCGATGACTGCAAACTGGAAGCCATAACTGATTCTCCGTCTGACATGGACATCCTTCAAAAAGACCTTACTGAGACAGACACCTGGTGTCAAAGTCATGGCCTCAAGCTAAATGCCAAAAAATGCATAGTCATCCCATTTAGGAAAAACAAAACACCCACAAATTACCACATAGGTGGCAGCCCCCTTAATACAGAAGAGGTATTAAGAGATCAGGGGACCCAGGTAGATAGTAATCTCTCCTTTGACAATCATATTGCCAAAGTAGTTAGGAAATCCTTCTATGTGGCCCATCTAATTACTAAGAGGTTCGCATCTAGAAATAAAGAGGTTATAGTGCCTCTCTACTCGTCACTCATCAGGCCCATCATAGAGTACAATGCCCCATTTGGGATGTACCTCACAAGACACTTCCAACAGCTGGAAAGTCCACAAAAGCACCTCACCAAGAGGAGTACTGGCCTCAAACATATGTCCTATGCAGCCCGACTGAAAAAACTCCAGCTGTACTCAGTGGCATATCGCTTACTCAGAGGTGATCTCTGCCTGACTTACAAAGCCATGTCCAACTCAGAGTTGATGGACATGCTCCACCTAAAGAAATCCAAGTCACTGCGAGCCATGCACTCTAGTGAGCTAAACCTCACCACAACAATAAATAGAACATGCTGGAGAGATAGATTCCTGTCACAGAGACTCCCCATGCTTTGCAAAATATTCGTAACTACATTAGGCTGAGCCCCTCACTAACACTCTTCATGAGAAGCCTTGACGAGTGGATGGGTAACAGAAAATACACCCCTGGGATCACGTCATTGGCTCTGCTCGACAGAGGCTCAGTTAATTAATCAATGGTGTGGCGAAAGCCGACACACTTTGGCTAGGCTTAAAAATGCCCTCGGGCAGATAGCCTAGTACCTACCTATGAACCTATGAACCTCTATGTTCCCAGATGGTCATTACAATCCAAAGAGCAAAAACTCCAGTCTGTCCAGAAAGCTATCAAATCTGTTGGGTATTGTCTGTATTCATAACATGTTGCTAAGGCCTAGAACTCCTTATCTGTGTCCATCAGGTCAATACCCTCCCATCCTTCAAAACCATTCTGAAACACTTCCTAACCAAAAGCTGTCTTTGTTCTTGCTCAACACCAGGATAAACTATATCCCTAAATATGGACAAATACCTATAAGTACCTTACACCTCCTTATTCTCCCTTCTTCACTCACTTCCTTACTTCTATCAATTTCTCTCCCCTTGTTTCTCTCTAAATATACCATAAGCCTGCTTTTCTCTCACATTGTATTGCAATTCCTGTTTGTATTATACTAATTTACCTTTAATTTATCTCTAATCTGGCTAAAATGTCTCTAACTGTTAAATCATGATCATATAACTTGTATCTATTCTTAGCCAATGTTTTTATGTTATGTCTAATTTGACATAATTATTTAAACTGCAGTTGTTTTTTTGTATTATTTTTAAATACAGTAGAATTATTGTTCTTAAACTGTTTTGTAATAGTTTGCAGCTTTTCTCCTTGGGTCTTCGCTGAAAATGGGCTCCTTTCTTGATAATCAGATGTCAATAAATAAATGAATAAATAATTATGTACAAAAGAAAATGTATTCTGAGATGAGGAGAATTTGTTTTAACCTGTAGCTGTTATTTAAGGAAGGCATCTCTGCTTTCATATCCGGAGATGGTATCATCCTGTCTGGATTTAAGTTTCCGTGGATATTTCATGAGCATAAAAGCTTGATGATTGTGGGAATCCATACCAGTAAGGAAAATTTAAAGCTAGGCACAACAAAGCAAGTGCAAATACCACAGGAAGTGTTGCATTTTGAAAACAAAAAAGCAAATACCCCTTTGTGTTTATTGTTCCAGAATGAATAACAATTATGCATTCATGGCTAAACATACTACAGTCTGAGCAATGTCCAGTTTCTCTTAAGCATGTAGATATAGTAATCAGTAACACAACAAAGCTATTGCTCATGATGGTAACTAGGTAAAAGAGTAATAACATTCTAAGGACCTGGCTAAAGTCTAAAATATTTTTTTATATCTGCACCTCATAGATCTTTACTATCAGTTATTAAAAGGCTATTTTGTTGTCAGTTTCTGCCTTATTGCAGTTGGTGTTAAAAGGTGGTGTCAAAAGTTACAGTCCAAACTTTTGACCAACGTGTGTCTATTGTTACAAGAAAGTCCTTCTATACTGCACAGCTTATAAACTAAGGGATCGTGTCTAGATGTATGAATGTCATTGTCCCCCTTTACTCAGCCCTCATAAGGCCAATCTTTGAATGTAATGCCCCCTTGAGACACATGAAACAGCTGGAATGCCCATAGTGATACCTTACTAAAGGGAAACAAGGCATAAATAACATGTCCTACATCGATTGACTCAAAGCCCTATCACTATATTCTGTATCTGGCATAAAAGGCATCCTCTGACCCGCTACTGATGGAGTTACTGCACAAATTTCTCCAAAGCAAACTATAGCCTCCTAAGTGATGGCATAAATAATTTCAACTTCCTTGCTGCCACTGTCAACAATGACTCTTATATAGAGGTGTACACAAATTCTTCTTCTTCTCTTTTCAGCTTTTCCCATTAGGGGTCAACGCAGTGGAACAACAGTTCCCAGAAGGACTGGCAGTAGAGTTTTCACAGTGTCATGTTGTCAGCCCAGCATCCAACCTTCCAAAGAAGGCACACACATGCACACAGTCACATCTAGGGCCAATTTAGAGTATCCAATCCATCTGTAGCATGTGTTTGGGATGTGGGAAGAAACCAGAGCACCTGGTGGAAACCCAGTCGACCACAGGGAGGACTTACAGATTCCACACAGAAGGCCCCCCAGCCAAGAATTGAACCAGAGAACCTCTTACTGTGAGGTGGCAATGTTAACCTTTGCACCACCTCGGCCACCCATGCAGATGTACACAAATACCCTGTATAAAGATCTATACAACTGTATAGACTTGTCTGTACCTGAACAGATCAAAACATCATCCTACAACAACAGGAAGAAACTAATGTCTAAGAACAAGGGGGAACTAACTTAGCAGTGGAAGGACACCCTCGGCAGCATGAAAAAGCAAATTAGATATTTTGTAAAGTCCTCAAAAGCCAATTATGAAGCTAAATTACCATCCCTAGCTAAGGATAATCATAAGGCATTTTTTAGCTACTTCAGAAATCTAAAAGGGAAGGTCCAGCTTTGTGCTGAGCTAGTAGTGGGTGGTACCACTTATACTGATACTGAGGACATTCCCAACCTGCTAGCTGACTGATTTGGTGCAAACGTCACCCCCCCATCCCCACCAGACATACCCCAAAGCATACCTGTCACCGGTCCTCTACCTAGTATTTCCAATGAGCAGGTCATAAGCGCACTTTCCATGACCGAAAACACAGCCTCTATGGGACCAGATAACATCCCAGGCTGCCTACTAAATGGTCTAAAACAGGACCTACAGGAGCCACTTGGCACTCTCGCTTTGTCCCAGCAGAATGGAAAACAGTAATAGTAATTCCCTTGCACATTGAAAGAATTAATAAGACTGTATTATTAACTGAAAACGGCTGGAATGAGACTGGAATGAAAGTCTTTATCTGTTAATTGCCCAAACTTGTGCTGAACAGGTGCCAGTCTCTCCTTTATAGCCAAGTCTTTTGTACTTTTAATAATGAATTATACAAACACTGTAGTTCAGTTAATAAGACGTTATTAGGTGTTAACAACATCTAAATATCCAAATACTGTCTTCAATTACAGTCTGTAGAAATTATGGAGTGCTGGTTAACAATAACAGTGCTAATAATTATATCCAAAGTTTCTGCACATATATTCTGATAATATCAACTGAAACAGTCTTTTCCTCCTGATCAACCAACCCTGGGAACTATAGACCCATAAGCCTAACCAGCCTTATCTGCAAGGCCATGTAGAGAATCATCATGGACCTTGTCAACAAAGACATAAGTGACCTATAAATTCTTGACCTGACCCAATTTGGTTTCATTAAGGATAGATCATGCTTATTAAACTTGGTGGACATCTTCGAGAATGCCATCAAAGCCCTGGATGAAGGCAAAACTGTATATAAAGCCTATCTTGACTTAACCAAGGCTTTTGACACAATCCTCCACTCAGGCATCATTGATAAACTCACCCAGCTAGAAATTATGTCACTAGATGAGTAGCCAACCTGCTTACCAACAGAATGCATACAGTCAAAGTTGGGGATTCCACCTCTACCAGCAGACCAGTTGGGGATTCCACCTCTACCAACAGACCAATTACCAGTTGCGTACCAGAAAGATCTGTGCTGGGCCCCCTACTGTTTGGGATCTATTTCTCAGAAGTCCAGCTGAAAATAGATGGCCTGTGCTTATCAGATTAGCAGATGACTGCAAACTGTGTGCAATCATTGAGTTCCCCAATGATGAAGACATACTACAAAAAGGGCTTGCACAGACAAATGATTGGTGCCAAAGCTATGAGGTTAAAATAAATGCAAAAAAATGCATCATCATCCCTTTTCCAATGGGGAAGTCCCTGCAAATTACAGTATTGGCAGCACCCCACTTAGCTCAAACCCTGTGGTGAGAAATTTTGGAACAGAGGTTGATTGCAACCTTAATTTTGATCACCATGTGTCCACAGGGGTAAGGAAGGCTGTCTATGTTGCACAACTCATAAGTAAGGGCATCGCATCCAGAGCTAAGGATGTTGTAACTCCCCTGTACTCATCCCTCATCCAACCACTAATAGAGTACAATGCTCCCTTCTGTATGTACATCACCCAGACACCTGCAGCAGATGAAGAGACCTCAGAGGTTTCTCACCAAGAAAATTCAGGACCTTCAACACATGCTCTACATGGACAGACTGAAGGCCCTGTTACTGTACTCTGTATCATATAGGCTGCTGAGAGATGACATGTGCCTGGCCTACAGAGCAGTCTTGGACCCTGCCCAAATGGAAATGCTGCATATCCACAAATCAAACGGGACAAGATTCACTCACTCTAGGCATCTTAAACTAGCCTGCGACATTAACAGGACATGTTGGACAGACAGATATGTCTCCCAGAGATTACCACTCCTCTGGAACAAACTTCCAATTCACATAAAACAACTTGGTCTATAAGGGAAAAAGGATATAACATGGCTAGACTTATAAAGGCCCTAGGACCAGTAGCCTACTAACCTCCTATGAACCTATGAAACTATGAAGATCAGCAAGTCAAATAGCATCAGAAATACTTGGCCTAGGAATCTAAACCTCTTCTGCAACATCAGCAGAATGATTTGGAGTGACTGGCATGTCTAGTACAGGATGTTGCTGCTGTGGAATAGACTCCCCATGCACACAAAACAAAGTTCATCACTATCTATATTGAATCACAACTAAGATCTCTGGATGTGAAAAAGAACATTTACCCCAGGACTGCCCTCTGTACCACTAATGGACAGCAGCAGCTCCTAAATGCCTTACCCCATGCATGGGTTCCCTCAAATTATCTCTGGTATGATCCCGGTTATTCTCATTAGGAATGATATATAATTATTGATGATGGGATGGGTAAGGCCAATCTATAAACAAATGGGATAGGTTATTTTGAGCACAAAAAGGGAAGCTGTTTAGGCTTAAAATGGCCCGCAAGGGCAGCTAGTCTAGTATTTACCTATGAACCTATAAGCAATTGCAAGAAATGCTTAGAGTTGTTTATAAATCTATCTTCTACCTCATTCTTATTGTGGTACATGCAGTAGCAATTGGTGTAGAGGTTAGTAGCTAAGATTAAGTATAACCTTGAAAAGGGTCTTTCTGATTAGAACTAGGAACATGTCTTTTGATGCACAAGTTATAGACTTGAATTATCCTTAAAGGGGCAATTTCAACTTTGGTGAGGCAGAGGCTAATATGAAAAAGTACATTGAAACAATAACCACTCGTTCTAACACATTCAAAAACAACATTTTCTTTCCTCTTGATGCAGGAACACATTAGAGAAGATTTTTAGGATCATTTCAATCAAATGAAGTACTTTTTTTTCTTTTTTGCAAAGGGCATCTATGTATCCTTCAAGGAATGAGTAAAATCTTCTGCTTTGTTCAGAAGTCATGCAAAGCAGAAGGACACCCCATGATATTAAAGCTAGCCTTCAGCTACTCAGCTCTACCCCTCCAGCTTGTAGTGACTGCAGATCTTAATTTGGGGAAATAACTCTAACTGGTATTCCTAGAACTGACAATCTGTGATTTCAGATAGAAGAGTGTCAGAGATGCTAAACTATCGGGGTTATCTCTCTCTCTTTTGTCAGAACAAGGCAGTACAGGCTTCTAATCATTCCTGAACCAGTCTCAACTGTCATGATCTTAGGAAAAGGTATTAGTACTATGGATAACAAAACTGAGTCCCTTAAATCAACAACAGATAAGATCCTACTGATTGTACTTTCAGACTCACAAAATAATTGGAGTCTGAAGATTTACTTATGACCTAAAAGTTGTGATTTTACATCCTGAATTATTATTTTATAATGACTGTTTCATGCAGTATTTCAGATTTACTTCTATAGGATGGACTAGTTTTTATAAAGCTCTACTAGCTCTACATTCTTACAGTCACAGAATTACCCCCCAGCAAATTTCTAAGATCCAGGCTGCAATCAGGTCACATGTACCACAAAGCAATGCCCCTCAGGTTGGCAGTGTCTCTGCAAGCATTTGCAGCATGTTTAAAGGTGGTGCCAGGATATCTTCACAACTTGCCCTTATTTGGGAGAATAAGTACTGATCACACCCACCACTAAAAAAAAAAAACACACTGCAGAGGACCTTAACATGCTGTTGGCTATACTGCAAAATTTTGCATAATTAATAGACAAAAATAAAATCAAACTGTGCATCAGATGGACAGCAGCATGGGTTGATTCATCGGCAGATATTTTTTCACTCTAATCTAATCTAGTTCTATAAATCCATCACCAAGCAATACCTGAGATTTGGGTAGGTGTAATGTAACTGGAATTTAGTTAAAGCCCTTGGCATTGGCTTGTCAGAGGCTGTGGAAAAATGTAAGGATGTGAGGCTAGACTCAAGTAGATATGGACTTAGTTAAGTGACAGGAGGCAGAGGCTACTGATTAATATAGGTCTGTCAGGTAGAAATCCAGGTAGTCCAGAGATTTCACAGAGATAAGATATTTAACAGGTGTTTTCAACATATCTTTTTCAGATAATAATTCTCAGGCTAGAAAATAGAACCAGCACA
This sequence comes from Protopterus annectens, assembly GCF_019279795.1. Classification (NCBI taxonomy): domain Eukaryota; kingdom Metazoa; phylum Chordata; order Ceratodontiformes; family Protopteridae; genus Protopterus; species Protopterus annectens. The sequence goes on along the minus strand of NC_056736.1, from coordinate 276,067,450 downwards.
ACAAGAGAAAGATTGAAATAGTCAAGAACATGCCATTAACCTGTGTCAGGGTCTAATGTGACTAAGAGCATGGACAAAAAGGTGGAGGTTGATGTTCCAAATTAAGAAGTGCAACATTATGTGCTTTAATATGGGAATATAGGCATGACTTCATGTCTTAATAGTGCCCCTTGAGTAAATATCTGGGAATTAAAATTTTGGCCAGACTGAATAGGTTTAGATAAAAAAAAGGAGGTGTCGATGTGATGAGACATACTTAGACTTTAGCAAGGCATTTGACACATTCATCACACTAGCTTAATGAACAAATTGGACAAATTGAATAGTCAGACTGGGTTTGAAAGCTGTAGCACAGACATAAAATATCTGCAACAGGGCACAGGGGATAGTAGTAAAATCAGTTCACTTAGGCGACAGGATGTTGGCCAGTGGGTTACCAGAGATATCAATACTTGGGACTTCTCCTTTTCAATGACATTACACATTTTGTAGACGGCAAACAGTTTTCTTTAATTTTTTTTAGGTGACCATCAACTTGACTAGCAAGGCATCCATCATAGAGGAGCACTGATGATATATCCCTTCCCACCATCCTGCCCAGTATAGCTGCCAGATAAGTGATAACTTAAATTCACGTGCCAGATGTCAGTTATCTGCAGATGAGAAGATTGTTTTTGTTGTGTCATAGTCACACAGGGTTATTTGAGTATCAGACTTGTAAAGTATTCAGCAACAGCCTCATTTTTAATACAGCATTGATGTACTTTCCTCATGCTGATCCTGACATAATGAGGATTCATTCAGGGCTCACATTCTGATCTCCATCAGGATACTCCGGAGGCAGAAGGATGACCCCAGGATATTAAAGCTAGCCTTCAGCTAGTCAGCTCAAACCCTCTTTATCAACTTGCTATGCTATCAGACCCATCAACGGCTGCAAAGAAGGTTGCCTTTTGATAGCACATAGTTATGCAAAAGGTTTGCTAATCAAGAAGAAATAGAAAAACTCAGAAATTATTCAGCAAAGTTGTAGGCATTTTATAAAATATGGCAAGCTTACACTTATCAGAAAAGATCAAGAAAGGACTCAGAAGCAGTGACAACAGATTACTATAAATTGACCATGCAATGTTACATTGCAACAATGAAGGCCTGTGAAATACTTGAATACAAAACAACAGGCCTTACCCACAGAAATCAAGAAGTTATTGTTCCTCTCTCCGGGCAGTTAGTAAGATACCATCTGAAATATGTGCAGATATGTGGTAAGATCTCATCTGAAATATCATGTGCAGATATGTAGTAAGAGCTCCTCTGAAACATTATGTGCACTGTGCAGATATGTAAATTTCATAATTATAAAGGCATTGGTAGGACAGAGGCAGTTCAGAAGGGGGCAAAAAAATGGTGCACATCTACATCAAAAGCCACATAAGGAGTAACAATCAGGAATGCTGTAACAGTTGAGAATTACTCAGTATTAGTTATCCCCATACTATGAGGAATGACAACCTTACCCCATTAAAGAAGTGGAACAAAAGATGCTGGTTTACTGTCATATCATTTTTAGCAGAACTCCCTTTCTCTAAGCAGTTATTTTTGAGCTGCTCATGCTTTACACAGAATGCCTTAAAGCCCTTTCCATCTACTCAATCTCCTTTGGATTGCTGAGGGGTAAGCTACACCTGGCTTACAAGGCATCCACAAATACCACACTTATGAATTTCTTGCATATTCATAAATTCAATAGTACCAGAAATACAAGGCATGGGACCTGCATTTTGTGACTTAAAAAGAACCTGCTGGAGGGAGACTTCTAAGATGGCTGCACATTGGGTAACAGCTTAACTCTAGCTCTCCTGGTTTAAAAACAGAAACTCAGCAGAGAAGGCCAGTAGACTTTTGTATTTATGAGTAAATTTCAGTAACTGGGTAGTTAGCATACTGCCTGGATGACAGGAAAAAAGAAATGCAGAGCACCTGGAAAAAAAATTAGCTACAAAAAGTGAGGAAGAAACGCCAACTGGGGAAAGTTCTGCAGCTGTTCAACAAAACGTGATGCAACCTCCAGACATGAATTCCAGTAACCTGCAGGAAGATATAAGACAACTGCACACAGACCTAGTTAAAATAAACAGAACACTGATGGAGTATATCAACACAAACAACAAATGAGGTGATAAAGCTGCAAAAAAAAAAAATGGCTGGCTGAATATGATACTGCTCAGGAAGAGTTGTTTAAAAAATAATAGAATTAGTGAGTATAGCACATAGGGAAAACATGAGATTTTCAGCTATACCAGAGAAGCTGGAATGAACATACTGTATTAATTTTATGAAAGCACAAATAAGGAACTGGACTGGCATTCCATAGCAGGAGGTATTAGTTGAATGGACATGTCATGCCTATACTCCAAACCTGGCTATTAGAAAGCAACCTAAACCTTTAATAGTAAATATGCAATCCTACCAGCAGAAAGAGTTAATTCTGACAAAACTGTGGCAGAAGGACAAAACACTAAAATTGGGAGACAGCCGAATGTTTGTGGAGAATGATTACTCATTGTACACCAGGCAGAAGAGGAATAAACTCATTCAGCTATTCAGGGAATGTCAAGACACAGGTGTGATTCAAACTGCTGTACCCAGCTGTCTTCAAGGTATTCTTCCCTGGGAAATCATTTTTGATGAAGTACATGCTAAGGAGAAAATACAAAAGTTTGTTCAACAAAAAGTGAGCTGCAAAACAGAAGAAGATTCTGCTTTTTGTTCTTTTGGTAATAAAGACCACAGAGAGACTGCATCTGTAAAACATTTTCCACTGTTTCAACAGAAAATGTTGGAGAGAAGGAATGGACTATAAGAGCTGACTAGAAGAATCAAGAGTATATTGGAAATGAAGCAGAGACAAGATGTGGCAAATGGGGATGAACAGTAATAAATCCTGTAGCTTAATGTGAGATTACAATGCAATAATTATATTTGTAAAATATGATGGAACAAGAAAATCTGGAAATATTGGACTATTTCAGAATTTGTTAGACTTGTGGGGGATTCTAAAGTATATGCCCTACTTCATGTCATTGATGTTCAAAAAAATAATTTGGGGAGAGGAAGAAAGGACAGAAAGTTAACTGCTAGTAAAGAAATTTTTTTTTCTTAATAGTACTATTTTTGTGGTCTATGGTTTTCTTTGCATGCTGTAAAGTTTTCTCAGTTATTTTTAAGTGTAATAAGGATTGTAAATAGGTGTGGCTGTTCTTTTTTCCCTTTCTTTCTTCCTTCTCTTTTCCTTTTGTTTGGTTTTGAGAAATGTAGGCACTTTGATGTAAAAAAAAACTGGCTAAAAGAGCATGACAAAAGAAAAAATAATGTGCTTTTTTCTCATTCTTGCATGGGAGAATGACTGGCTTAAGGACCTTAGACTGATTTAGTAACACATTTTAAGAGAAAGTAAGTAAATGAGAAAGGAATATTGAATATTAAGAGGCTTTTTTCTAGCAAATGAATGTATGCTTAGTAGCAGTTCTGTATCTGGCCCTCATGTCTCCACAGAAACAGTCTGATAATGACAAACTGGCTGGCTGCTTCTCATGTCTCCATAGAGACAATCTGATAAAGACAAACTAGTTACAGTCTGGTGGAGAGTGATTGGCTGGGGAAAAAATGAAAAGGGAAGCTGGCTAGGAGATAACATTCTCTGAAAGTATGCAGAGTTTTTTTTTCAGCTGGGAGAGCTATAAAGATAAGACAAAAACAGTTAGTACTTGTAAAAGCACATGCTGCACCATGCGTCTTAGCATGGATAACCTTTCTTTTAGGTTAACTCAAGTCAGTGAGTGTGGCTGTTAGTTTGGGACATTTGTTCTTATTAGGAGGGTAAAACTTCAGTATTTAAATATGTATATAGCATGTGTGTTAGTATTAAATTAATAGGTTTTTGGGAGGTATTGTGTATTTGTTTGTTTTTTGTTTGAGGGCTTCCAATAAAACAAAACATTTTATAAGGTGTGACATAGGCTCAAATGGATATAACAAAAAACAACTATATAAAAGCTCAATTTACCAAACAGTGTATGCATATAACACAAAAGCTGGAACTAGACATTTAACAAAAAAGTGTTCTACATAAATGGTAGGAATAATACATTTTTAATACAATGTTGCTTTCTGTAATGTCTTTAAATGTCAATGGACTAACATATAAATAAAAAACAGAAAGAATAGTGATCTATATTAAAAATGTAGAGTGCAAATACCTATGTTACAGGAGACACACACGGAAAAAACTGAACACATGAATTTGATAAAGACAGGTTTTTAGGATGGATATTCAGTGGAATATCTGGGACAAAGGAAAGGAGGAGTACTTATATTAATTGCCAGAAGAGCTCCAATAGTGATATATAGGATAAAAAAGATAATAATGGAAGATTTGCAGTGCTAATAGGCTACTGGCAAGGGAGGAGGATTACACTGGCATGTATTTAAATTCCACCTAAAACTGCTATAATGGAGCTTAAGAAAATTTGGGTAGAAATAATCAGTTTTTATCAAGGAATATTATTTTTAGCTGGAGACCAGAACTTGATTAGCAACAGTGAAGATGTCTGTGTGGGGCCCCAAAGGGAAAGTATAACAAAGGGGGATAGATTTTTGAAGAAATTTATAAAAATATTTGGCATGGAAGATATGAATTCAGTAATAGGGGTTAAGAGTGAATTTACATATTATTACCCATGATATAAAAACTGGGCTAGGCTAGACAGAATTTACATTTCACAGAAACATGTGCATTTAATTGAAGGTCTTGATAGGCACCCAATAACTATTTCAGATCACGTGCCAATAATAACTAAAAAATGTACGGTAATGAAAATAAAATGAGACACTGGCACTTTTCTACCTATCTGTTGAAAAGAGAGGAATTTAAGGGATGGGTAGTGGAGATTATTCAGGAGCTATTTGAGAGGATAGAAATTACTTCTGAAAATATAGCTATGGAATGGAATAAAATTAATATGGAGTTTAAAAATAGGGTGGAAATAAAGGGAATTATGGTTAAGAAGTAACAAGAATTATTTAGAGGGACTGACAAATATTAAAGTATTGTAGAATAGGGGGAATCTCACAGAACAAGAAGAGGATCAACTGCCAAATTCTAAGCAGAAAATAAGAGATTACCTCGACAATATACATGAGTTTAGAAAGATTGCTGTTAAGCAACTGTTTTTTGATAATAACACTAGGACACAAGCACTTTTAACAGAATGATTCAGGCAACAGAAAGTAGAAAGGACTGTCACCAAGCTTAGGGAGCCAGGTCTATATCAGAACATTGAAGTTTTAAAACTTCAAATGTTCTAATATCGACCCGTTTTAATCGAACGCTAAAAAAAGCGAAGCTGCAGAACACCAAATTCTTTCCTACGGAAGGAATTTGGTTGGCCGGTTCTGTGGCTTATTTATTTTCAGTGCTGTGGTGGTTGGGTTTAGGTACGTGTGCGACTGTGTGGTTGGTAGGATTAGAGCACGGGTTCGGTGCGTTAGGGTTAGGGCGCGGGTTAGGTGAATTAGGTTTAGGGGCGGGTTAAGTGAGTTAGGGTTAGGGCACAGGTTTGGTGTGCGATAGTGACGGACCTTAGGGTTAGAGTTTGGGTAAAGGTAAGTGGATAGATAGTTTATGTATAGTTTAGTGTAGGGTTAGTTGTAGGATTATAAGTGTATGTGTGTGTATTGATGTTTTTTAGGTGTGCTTGTGTTGTGTGTATGTGTTTCGTAATAGCAAATATTTTCCCAAGGAAAACAATTGCTGTTCTGAATGTTTGATATTATGTGGTTTAGATATTTTAGGTTCGATAAAATAGCGTTCGCTATTTTCATCTTTCAATAACATGATATAAACGCTAGGGAGCCTATAACAAGGAAGGTAACAAAAGATCCTGTAGAGGTATTAGAAATATTTCGGAAATTCTATGAAAGTCTGTGTAAAGCAGAGAAATATGGAAATCAAGAAAAGATACAAATGGAAATGTTTGTCGAAGAATTAAATATGCCAAGTTTATCGGTGGATGAGGCTCAATTACGAAAGGTTAGGATAGGAGGAGATGAGATAAAAATTGTGACATCTAACCAATCTACAGGAAAGCCCCTAGGAATAGATGATATTCCTGTGTAAGTTTGGAAGCTAGGAGGGAAAAAACTGATAAAGCTCTGGAAGGTTTTCTTTAACAGTATTTTAAGAGGAAGAGAAGTACCAACATGCTGGAAGAAAGCAATGGTAGCCGTAATATCTAAAGAGGGTAAAGATCCATCAGAATCAGCTTCATACAAGCCCATTTCAATACTAACCCATGATTATAAAGTGTTCATGTCTATAATGGCTAAAAGAATGGCAAACATAATGCCAAAATTGATAGACATGGATAAATATGGTTTTGTGGAGGGGAGGCAAACATTTGACAACATTAAGAGGACATTGATGATCTAGAGGGAAGCAAAATATAAGAAAATACTATTGATGTTGGTGGGTCTTGATGCAGAGAAAGCATTGACGGAATAAGCTGGGACTTTATGAACAGGACAGTGGAAGCAATTGCATTTCCTGAAAAAAATTATAAGGTTGATAAAGAGGATATATGAAGGATCAGAGGCAAAAAATTAAAGTGGGGAAGGTCCTCTCTGATAATTTCTGCTTGAGCAGAGGAACCAGGCAAGGGTTCCTCTTTCCCCTTTGTCATTATATTTAGAACCACTGGCAAAGAAAATAGGGGACTCAGAAATTCAAGATTATAATTGGCATGGTAGCCAATAAAAGCTGGCTCTATTTGCAGATGATATTATTTTATACCTGAAAAAAAAACAGAGACATTACAGTGTTGTGGAACATTCTGAGGCAGTTTCAAATCTTTTCAGGATACAAAATTAATGATGCAAAAAAAGGGCAATAGTGGTAAATTATGATTTATTTAGGAGTATAGATTAAAATTATTCTGGTGTGGCAGCTAAGGATATGTGGGAAGGGATTAAACAAAAGATAATATAAAAACTGAGAAAATGGAAGCTTTGTTAGATGGATATGGATACCAAGACACAAGCAGTTAAAATGTTGTTAGTCCTATTAGTCTTATACACAGGTCAGGCATATTTTTATCAACCAGAGGAGAAGTTCTGGATAGCAATTAATAAAGAGCTGAAGAACTTTATCTGGGATGGGAAAATGGCAAGAGTCAAGTGGGATAAGTTGATTCTTCAGTAGAACAGGGCAGATTGGGATTACCCGATTTGAAGAGGTATTTCAGAGCTACACAGTTAAGGCTCCTATACATAGCACAAGCAGAAAACTATAATTCAAAGTAGAAAAAGAAGATGAAACAAGGAGGAAGGTCAAGAAACAAAGAGAGACTGGGATTTTAGATGCAGACCTTTAAGGAGAATAACAATACAGAATATTATATCTATAAAGTAGCAGAAAATATTCTAAGATCTAAGCCAACATGGGAATGGAGAAAGGAGATTCTGCTGATAGGAATGAATGCAAATAGGGATCTAGACAATAGGCAAAAGAGGGTTGGAATTTATTGGAGAAAACTGGCAAAGGAACCAAGGTATTGGGAGCAAATAACTAGAGAGGAAAAGATGATAGAATGGGAAGACACCAAGATTTTACTGGGACTGCAGATTGGAGATTGCCTTCCCTATCAAGGATTGATAATAGAGTATAGGCAAAGAGAAAGAAATAGGGGGGTCCTAAATGAAAGACCAGCACTGGTAGAGTTTTTAGTAGAAACTACAATAGAAGCTGCCTTTAAAAAAGGAATAATTAGTAGATGATGGGTTCCTATCGTGTGATCGAAAATTGTAAATGGCGAACATGTATTGAGCGAACCCGATTGGTCGAAATGTTGCACGCGTAACACGGAAATCACTGTAGGGAATATTTTCCCTTTACTTCAATGCAGTGCAATCTCGGAGTAGGAATATTTAAGTAGTGGGGGTGTGGGGGGCACATCCCCCCACATGGGGGGCACAGGGGGGCTTGCCCCCTGCCTACAGCATTTAGGTAAGTATAGTTTTTTATTTTTATTTTTTTATTATATTTTCGAAATTTCAAACATCGCTCATATGGTGTCGACCATATGGTGTTCGATGTTTGAAACTTTCAAAAATATAATATAGACCCTTGTATGATAACTATAAGAGTCAATCAGAGGAGGTTAGAAAGGATTAGGAAGACAGACTGGATAAGCAATTCACAAAGAAACTAGAAAGTATAGTTTAGTGTAGGGTTAGTTGTAGGATTATAAGTGTATGTGTGTGTATTGATGTTTTTTAGGTGTGCTTGTGTTGTGTGTATGTGTTTCGTAATAGCAAATATTTTCCCAAGGAAAACAATTGCTGTTCTGAATGTTTGATATTATGTGGTTTAGATATTTTAGGTTCGATAAAATAGCGTTCGCTATTTTCATCTTTCAATAACATGATATAAACGCTAGGGAGCCTATAACAAGGAAGGTAACAAAAGATCCTGTAGAGGTATTAGAAATATTTCGGAAATTCTATGAAAGTCTGTGTAAAGCAGAGAAATATGGAAATCAAGAAAAGATACAAATGGAAATGTTTGTCGAAGAATTAAATATGCCAAGTTTAGAGGTGGATGAGGCTCAATTACGAAAGGTTAGGATAGGAGGAGATGAGATAAAAATTGTGACATCTAACCAATCTACAGGAAAGCCTCTAGGAATAGATGATATTCCTGTGTAAGTTTGGAAGCTAGGAGGGAAAAAACTGATAAAGCTCTGGAAGGTTTTGTTTAACAGTATTTTAAGAGGAAGAGAAGTACCAACATGCTGGAAGAAAGCAATGGTAGCCGTAATATCTAAAGAGGGTAAAGATCCATCAGAATCAGCTTCATACAAGCCCATTTCAATACTAACCCATGATTATAAAGTGTTCATGTCTATAATGGCTAAAAGAATGGCAAACATAATGCCAAAATTGATAGACATGGATAAATATGGTTTTGCGGAGGGGAGGCAAACATTTGACAACATTAAGAGGACATTGATGATCTAGAGGGAAGCAAAATATAAGAAAATACTATTGATGTTGGTGGGTCTTGATGCAGAGAAAGCATTGACGGAATAAGCTGGGACTTTATGAACAGGACAGTGGAAGCAATTGCATTTCCTGAAAAAAATTATAAGGTTGATAAAGAGGATATATGAAGGATCAGAGGCAAAAAAATAAAGTGGGGAAGGTCCTCTCTGATAATTTCTGCTTGAGCAGAGGAACCAGGCAAGGGTTCCTCTTTCCCCTTTGTCATTACATTTAGAACCACTGGCAAAGAAAATAGGGGACTCAGAAATTCAAGATTATAATTGGCATGGTAGTCAATAAAAGCTGGCTCTATTTGCAGATGATATTATTTTATACCTGAAAAAAAACAGAGACATTACAGTGTTGTGGAACATTCTGAGGCAGTTTCAAATCTTTTCAGGATACAAAATTAATGATGCAAAAAAAGGGCAATAGTGGTAAATTATGATTTATTTAGGAGTATAGATTAAAATTATTCTGGTGTGGCAGCTAAGGATATGTGGGAAGGGATTAAACAAAAGATAATATAAAAACTGAGAAAATGGAAGCTTTGTTAGATGGATATGGATACCAAGACACAAGCAGTTAAAATGTTGTTAGTCCTATTAGTCTTATACACAGGTCAGGCATATTTTTATCAACCAGAGGAGAAGTTCTGGATAGCAATTAATAAAGAGCTGAAGAACTTTATCTGGGATGGGAAAATGGCAAGAGTCAAGTGGGATAAGTTGATTCTTCAGTAGAAAAGGGCAGATTGGGATTACCCGATTTGAAGAGGTATTTCAGAGCTACACAGTTAAGGCTCCTATACATAGCACAAGCAGAAAACTATAATTCAAAGTAGAAAAAGAAGATGAAACAAGGAGGAAGGTCAAGAAACAAGGAGAGACTGGGATTTTAGATGCAGACCTTTAAGGAGAATAACAATACAGAATATTATATCTATAAAGTAGCAGAAAATATTCTAAGATCTAAGCCAACATGGGAATGGAGAAAGGAGATTCTGCTGATAGGAATGAATGCAAATAGGGATCTAGACAATAGGCAAAAGAGGGCTGGAATTTATTGGAGAAAACTGGCAAAGGAACCAAGGTATTGGGAGCAAATAACTAGAGAGGAAAAGATGATAGAATGGGAAGACACCAAGATTTTACTGGGACTGCAGATTGGAGATTGCCTTCCCTATCAAGGATTGATAATAGAGTATAGGCAAAGAGAAAAAAATAGGGGGGTCCTAAATGAAAGACCAGCACTGGTAGAGTTTTTAGTAGAAACTACAATAGAAGCTGCCTTTAAAAAAGGAATAATTAGTAGAGCATATAACATACTGTATGATGGGTTCCTATCGTGTGATCGAAAATTGTAAATGGCGAACATGTATTGAGCGAACCCGATTGGTCGAAATGTTGCACGCGTAACACGGAAATCACTGTAGGGAATATTTTCCCTTTACTTCAATGCAGTGCAATCTCGGAGTAGGAATATTTAAGTAGTGGGGGTGTGGGGGGCACATCCCCCACATGGAGGTGCAGGGGCTTTCCCCTGCAGCATTTAGGTAAGTATAGTTTTTTATTTTTATTTTTTTATTATATTTTCGAAATTTCAAACATCGCTCATATGGTGTCGACCATATGGTGTTCGATGTTTGAAACTTTCGAAAATATAATATAGACCCTTGTATGATAACTATAAGAGTCAATCAGAGGAGGTTAGAAAGGATTAGGAAGACAGACTGGATAAGCAATTCACAAAGAAACAATGGGAGGATATATGTATGTCTCCCAAATATGCAACAAAATCTAGAAGATTTAGGATTTTTGCTTGGAAATGTTTACATAGATATTTTTATACCCCAAGCAGACTCCAGACAGCAAATGTTGGAGGTTTGACAGGGGAGAAAGAGGTAATTGGGAACATATTTTCTGGGAGTGCTGTGAGTTGGCGGACTTTAAGGATTCCCTATGGGATGCACTGTTGGAGATGCTGGGTGGGCAGATTGGTGTGATGAGGGTGATGATGTTTTCTGAGCTATGATTCAGAATTGGAATTGCCTAGACATGGTAAGGCCTTCCTGTGTCTAATTATGCTGGCTGCCAAAAAAGTAATTACTAGAAAATGGAAATAAAAATCTAAACCAACTATACCAGAAGTAGTGAATATAGTAACAGAGATAAAACAACTGGAATTGAGATCTTTAGAAAAGGGTATGCGCAAACTACTTAGAAAAAATAGGAATTGTGGGAACAATACATACAGGAGAGGTATGAGGTTTAAAAGAAGGCAGGACTTAAATGAGCTATGTAATGTTTGACTGAAATGATTGGGTAGATTATAAGTGATGTATAATGTTTGCAGCTGGGAATGTGTCAGTATGGTTTGTGATGTAAAATGCTTGCAACTAGCATTGTGTTGGTGTGGTTTGTTTTCATTTATATAACTGTATGATTGCCTATGTCATTAAGTGATGGTTTAATCAAGATGTTTCTTGTATAAAAAAAGGGCAGGAACTGAATAATTTATGTAATGCTGCTTAGGTTATATGATATATAGCAATATATGTGCAGTATAATGTTTGTAAAAGTGAACTTGTTAATACAAATTGATGACTTTTATATAAATGTAAATTTCTTTGTGTCACAAGTGATAATTCAATAAAGGTGTTAAAAAAAGAACATGCTGGAGAGACAGATATGTGTCCCAGAGACCCCCCTCCTGCGGATCCATGTGAAGCTGAGTTCATAGTTCATAGGTGCATAGGTAGGTACTAGGCTATTGGCCATAGAGCCCATATATGCCTAGCCAAAAAGTTACCCTGGCTTTCACCACCCAAGAAAATGATTTTCCTATGCCCCTGTCAAGCAGAGCCAGAGAGGTGATCGGCGGGGTGAATTTCCTATTTCCCATCCAATCATCAAGATTTTTCTTGAAGAGTGCTAATGAGGAGCCTTGTTTGATATAGTTAGATAGTTTGTTCCAGAGTATGGGAAGTCTCTGGGACAGGAATCTTTCCCTCCTGCATGTTCTGTTTATTGTTGTGACAAGGTTTAAGTCCCTAGAGCGTGTAGCTCGGAGGGATTGGGATTTCTTTAAGTGGAGCATGTCCAACAGCTCCGGGTTTGACATAGCTTTGTATGTTAGGCAGAAATCACCTCTGAGTAGGCGATATGCGACGGAGTAAAGCTGAAGTTTTTTGAGAGCTGAGTTCATAGTTCATAGGTAGGTACTAGGCTATCGGCCCAAGGGCCTATGTAAGCCAAGCCAACAAGGTTCCCTGGCTTTCGCCACCCAATAAAGTTATCCTCTCAATAAAATGTTCATCCTGCCACAACTTACCCTGTTCTACCTTCTTTTTTTTTTCCTTTTTACCTCCCTCAACCCTTACAACCAAACCAAACATCTTCATGAAACAGTTACCAAACCAGTCGTCACATCACCATGTATTATCCCTACTTCCACAACCTCCAAACCAACAAACCACCACTACAACTCCCCAGTAATCAGACCAAAACCACTACTCAGCCTATAACTTTCAGGATAAGTCTTTTATACAATTACAAATCATATTTCTCTTTCCCTAAAAAACACCAAAGATATCCTTGAGACTATCCTCTGTAATCTTTATATTCCTTCTAAAGAGTAACACTGAACCCAAATCAGGTCCAACAACTCCATTTCTTCAACAGCAGAGCTACTCTCTTCCTAGTCAGTGACCTGCACTCTTCTCAAAGCCCATAGCATCAGAAACAAGCCTAACTGCATAAGTGCTTTTATTTCCAAGCATCACCCAAACATTCTAGCACACACAGAATCCTGGGTCAATCAAGGCTATCCCAACTTCCAACACTTTTTAACCTGTTACAACTATATCATTGATACTAGACCAGGTAAATGATCTGATGGAGATGTTCAAATTATGACACAAAAATAACCTAAACCCAAAAGTCATTGCCCAAGGAAACTCCTCCTCAGACTCAAACTAAACCAATACTGATCATTACAGCCTATCTGCTGCCCCTTCTTCCCTAAATAAAGTCAAATCACTCATCATTAACATCCTTAACAACTGTCCCAAACATATTAACATAATCATTCTTGGTGACTTCAACCTTAATTATCCTAGCCCATTTTCATCTGACATGGGTAATTTCTTAGCAGATCAAGGTCTCCTTCAAGTCATAAAAGAACCAGCAAGACCTAACCTCAGATCCTCCAAGCATTCTGTGGGCTACCTGATTATTACAAACCAAACTCCATCTCCAGCATAAGCATTCTGCCACCATCACTAACTGACCACTGCTCTGTTATCTTTAGAATTATCAACCATCCTATAAGACTGTTACCAGTATAAAAAGCCTTCAGAAATGAGGGTAGCGCTAATATTGACAAACTTAAAAACTTTCTAATAGTCCACAAATGGAACCATATTCTCTACTCAGATAACCCTAATACTGCAGTCATATGCCAAATCAGCTTTCTACTTCAGCTGCAAGACATTCTTCCCACTTATCCACAGGCTTTATAAAAACACCAAAACTGAATGACTATCCACCAAACTCAAACATCTTCCTACTCTAAGGAATGAAGCAAGGCAAAAATGGAAACAAACTCTCACAACTGACATCTGCATCTCCTATATAGCCTTATGTAACCTAACCAAGAAGTCCTTCAGAAGGCACAAAAGAAACCACCAAAGAAACAAATTACTCTATTACACTCCTCCAAACACTTTTGGAAAGAGGGTAACCTTCCTACCGGAAGAAAACCTCCTCTTGACACCCTGTCTACAAAAGCTATTCAATGTAGAACAACAAACTTTTTTGATAGATTTCCTTTAAAGAATTTTGCAATCTCCCATCAATAAACTATGCACCTCCCACAGATCATGCATTTCCCATCCTACCACTTTTTACCCCCCTGTTCTATTTCACATGCATGTGCCACAAAGAAGTCCCTCTCTCTCTCTTCTACTTGAAATTATTCCTGCGCACACCCCTCCCGGATTTAACACCATAAACCCCCTGCTTCATGTATCACTGCAAAGATCGTCTATGTTTTCCTGTCACCACATATTATATTTAATCTATGCCTCACCCAAAACATCATGCCACAAATTTGGAATATTGCTCTAATTAATCCCCTCCAAAGCTAGCTAACCCAAAAGATACCTATCACTTCCATCCAATATTCATCTTCCCAACTCTGGAAGTTGAGGTTTGGAATAATAGCTAACGTGTTTACTTCATAAACACGGGGTACATAGTTTGAGTCATACCTTTGAGATGCAAAGTTTGGCTAGGCTTAAAATGGCCCATAAGGGCTGATAGCCTGGTACTAACCTATGAACCCTATGAAACCTATGGACAAACCTCTACACCCAGCTCTCTCTCTCTGTGTCTAGCAGCACCATCTGCTCTCCTCCAAACATCATGGATTCTGGCCTGGAAGAAGTGCTATAACAGTATTTTGATCCCTAACTGATGATATCCTGCAAAGCATCACTAGAGGCCTCCTTACAAGTGCTCTGTTTAAAGATCTGGCAAAGTTATTTGACATCATTTACCAGTATCTTTTGCAAAACAAACTAACTGAAATTTGTATCAGTCCAGATGCTACTCCCTGGTTTAAAACTTCCTGATAAACACTTTAAAGTTAAAATGGGATCCTGCCAGTCAGAATCTGAAGCCATTACCAAACGTGTACCACAAGGATGCATTCTTGCCCCTTTTGGATCTCTTCTCCATATACATTAACAAACTTTCCTGTGACCTCCCTCATCTCTCATGTATCCTTTATGCTGATGACATGGTCATTTACTGATCAGGTTACTCACACACCAACATTCATTGCCAACTCCAGTCTGATTTACATGTGTTCCCCAATGGTTTATAAACCATAAACTACTTTTCAGTTCTCCAAGACCAAAAATATGCTTTCTGAACTCCACAGAAAATTTCCAAGCACATGACTCTTAAATTATCTTTGACTTAAACAACTATTCCATAGAAACAACATCCACCTTCAAATAAAGATTCCATTTCCACATCAAGTGAGAGACAAATATACTTCCTCCTCTAATGGGCCAACATGATCTCCCCTTTACTATCCCAACCAGCCAAAGCAGCCATTGGCAAAAGAGTTCTCATAGTTTAGCTTGAATATGGACTTCCTATTTTTTGCTTCTGCCACATTTCAGACAATCTCCAACAGCATCTACCCATTCATTACAAACTCATCTCTCTGTGAGTATGACTGTATCACCCTAGAAAAGGCAAAATGGCTACCCTTAAAGCAAATATCTAACATACTGTTAAGAACCCAACTGTACAAGCTACTACAACTCCAGACATTTACTCCCCTTGCAGCTAGACTTCAGAAAAAAAACTCCTCATAGAACCTGAGACACTACTCACAAGGGACACCAACTCTTATTACCCCTAGAACAAAACTCCCTGGCACTGCATATGCATTCTACTCTCAGGCACCTACTGCTTGCCAGTCTTTTTCCATGGGCCTAAAGGAAATCAACACTTTCTTCAAATTCAGTATGCAACTCAGAAACACTTCTTCATCCAAGCCAAATTCTCCTGCTTCATCACGGGACGTATCACCTAACACACTAGCCATAACTTCTTTCCAAATCTCTTCTCATCTGTCAAATTTACTGAAGGTTTACTCAGTTTAGAAACTGAAGTATATATTGTACATTACCCTCCGCTTCTTCACTAGAATATATATATATATATATATATATATATATATATATATATATATATATATATATATATATAAAATACTGCGGTGGTGGTGCTGCAGTAGCGTTGCCGCCTCACAGTAAGACGTTGTCCTGCTCGATTCTCAGCTAGAGTGTCTTCTGTGTGGAGACATGCATGAATGTGAGTACCTTCATTGAAGGTTGTGCGTCAGGGCCGGCAACTCGGCACGTAAAAATCTACTGCCAGTCATTAGCAGACCGGAATTCTGCTGTGGCGACCCCTAACCGGGAAAAGCCGAAAGACACAACAACAACAACAACATATATATATATATATATATATATATATATATATATATATATATATATATGTGTGTCTGTGTGTGTGCATATATATTTATATCTATCTAAGGGTCTACTTCAAAGGATTGAAATTTCAGAACATCGAACCTCTGATCATTGAAGACCAGAGAATGGAAGTTCTGAAATATCAAACCTTACAAAAAAAAAAAAAAAAAAACTAAAACGTTACAAAACTTCTTCTTTCACATTTTTGCAAGGGGCAGGCCCCCTGCACACCGCATATTGGGGGGCTGTGCTCCCCACACCCCCTGCTACTTAAACATGCCAACTGTGAGATCACACTACAGTGAAGAGAATGGTAAAGTTCCCATTCAGCACTGTATGGCGATCTCCATTGACAAGGTTCATATTTCAAAACTTCGATCACCTGGTCTTCACAGACCAGTGATTCCATGTTTTGAAATTTCAATATTGTGAAGGGGACCCATATATATGTATATATATATATATATATATATATATATATATATATATATATATTTATATATATATATATATATATATATATATATATATATATATATATATATATATATATATATATATATATATATATATATATATATATATATATATATATATATATATATATACATACACAAACACACATGCAGTTTTTTTCTATGTAACTAGTCTGAACTTCTCTGTTATTGCTTACATTTCTGTATTTTTTTGTAAATGTTTTGTAGTTCACCTAGGCTGAGTTTGAAATTGGTCAGTATTTATCAGTGCACTACCACGGTAAACAAAATATAGAAATAAATAAATTACCACTGAAGAATGAAGGTAAGAGTGGACATAAAAACTTTTACATACTTCAGGGGAATCCATGCAATCCAAATGAGCAATTCTTAAAAGAGCTGTAGGAAGATAGAAAAAGAGAAAGGAACAAAAGTGTGATGTAAAGGATGAAGGGAAGCAAGAAGAAAGGAAATAATTTTGATAAATCATTTATAAAACAACTTAAATAAAGCCCTTTTTATGCAAAACCATACAGTCTGTAGACACCAGACTTCTTTGATCAATATTTATTTATTTATTTATTTTACATTTGTTAACCGGGAGATTCCAACTGGATATATGTCCATTTTCAGTGCAGGCCCAGGGAGAAAAGCTCCAGAGCAGTAAAATTGTTAACAAGAGAAAGACATGTTAACCAAAAGGTTCAATAAACAATATATAGAGTAATCAATCTTTATACTTCTTATAGAAGTATAGTACATATAAGATAGTGAGTTTAACAAAAGTTGTATTTGCCATCATTCACAGGCTACATTTATTTCTACACCTTACAGAGGTGTATAACAGGAAATATGGCAGGAAGGTAGAATAGATAACTTACTTAACTCACTTTTACACATGAGAGACATGCTATGTCTATGTGGTTTACTTTACAGTGTTCAGAGTTACCATTAACACATGTAGACATTAAAAAAACATTAGATAAGCTGTTACTCTAATTGCTGGAAACTGAGAAATATGAGTTACTATCCAGGGGTGGTACAGGTACATAATCTATGATTCAGGAAGTGCGTTTTGAGTCGTTTTTTGAATTGGGTTGTAGAGTTATTTATTACGTGGGCTGGAAGGGAGTTCCAGATTTTAGAGATGTAGTGGCTATAAACGGATCTACCTGCCTCATTTATAAAGTTTGTTACCTTAAAGAGGTGTTGGGTACTTGATCTCAGGGATCTGGTAGTAGTGTAAGGTTGAAGTAGTTGCTGCAGGGCAAAGGTGTTGCCTGGATGATGTAGTACTTTGTGCGCGAGTGCTAGTTGGTTGACGTGAAGGGTCAGGGGAAGTTCTAGCCAGTTATGTTTTTTGAGGCTTTCACAGTGGTGGGTTCTAGAAGGTGATCCTGTGACAAATCTGGCTATTTTATTGTAACAGCTATCTAGTTTGTTGAGCTCTGTTTTTTGGAGATTGGTAAGCACAGGGGAGGTGTAAAGTAGGGTGGATAGGAGGTGTGCCCTCGCTGTGGTAACCTTAGAGTGACTGGTGAGAAACTGTTTGTTGTGATAGAGTAGACCCATTTTTCTGTGGACTCTTTTTATGGTCTGGGAAATGTGAAAGTCAAATTTAAGGTTATTGTCAATTTTGAGGCCTAGCAGTTTGGCGTGACCGCTGGGTGTGATGGTGGTGTTGTTGTGAGAGGAGATTGTAAAGTTAGATGAGGGAGTGGAGATCTGTGAGGGCTGAAGAGGAGTAGTTTGGTTTTGGCCGGGTTTAGAATGAGGTTTTGGTTGGTGATCCATGTTTCTGCCAGGGAGAACATTCTTGTGTTAGGGAGAGGAGGTGGTCAAGGCAGTTGGCTGCACAAATTATGGTGGTATCATCTGCATATTGGACTATTGAGGCTTTTGGTATGGTGGATGGTAGTTGATTAGTAAATAGGCTGAAGAGTAGAGGGCCCAGGATGGAGCCTTGGGGTACCCCTAGGGAGACAGGCAGTAAGGGAGAGAGATGATTTTGCCATTTTCCAACTTGTTGCCTACCATCTAGATAGCTCTTAAACCAAGAAATAGTAGAGATGCTGAGGTTTAGGGTGGTTAGTGTATAAAGCAGTTTTTCATGGTTGACCATGTCAAAGGCTTTAGATAAGTCTAAGAGAGTAGCAGATACTAGTAGTCTGTTGTTTCTGTGGTTATTGACGGTATTAGTGAATGATGTAAGTGCAGTGGTGGTGCTATGGAAGGGTCTGAAACCATGTTGCTGAGTGGATAGTAATTTGTTTTCTAAGAGGTACTTCATCAGTTGCATGTGGATAACTTTCTCTAGGAGTTTTGATAGGGGGGATAGTATTATGGGCTGATAGTTACTGAGTTCTACAGAGGTACCCCCTTTGTGCAGTGGTGTTATACGAGATATTTTCCAAACATGGGGTACTTTGCACTCAGAGATAGATCTGTTTATTAGTATGGAGACAGGGTAGGCTATTCCTTCTGCAGCTAGTTGCAGATATTCGGAAGGTACTTTATTGGCAGCTGTAGAGGCTGGCTTAAGTTTTTGGAGTAATTTTTATATGATTTTGGTTGGCACTGGGTTGAAGGTGAAGATGGGGTAACTGAGATTTGTTTTGGGTGAAGAGGGTGTTTTTGTTGGGGATGGGTTGTTGGGGCTCATTTGGTTGTTGGCTAGGTTTTGGATAGTTTCTGTGAAGAATTTGTTGAGCTGTGTGGGGATGTTGTCATAGTTGTTCACTATTTTGGGGGTGGGGGTTGTTTTCCTTGGTTGCAGTACAGTGTTGACAGCAGCCCAGAACTTTTTTGGGTTGTTAATATATTTATTCTGTATATTTTGGTACTAGGAGATGTTGTCTATTTTAATAAGTTGTTTGACTTTGTTACGTAACTGACGGTATGTTTGTTTGTCTATTTGGGATTTGCTTTTATGATAGTTTGTCCATGCTTTGTTCCTATCTCAGAGTAATGTTTTAGTGTTTAAAGTTAGCCAAGGGGCATGTTTAGGTCTGATTCTTGTAGTTCTAGGGGGGCATGGTGGTTAAGTATGTTAATGAAGGTAGCATTAAAGTATAGTATTGCTTCATCAAGGTCTAAAGATTTTAGGGTGGGGTCTAGTTACATAGTTTTAGGTCATTATTGAAGTTGAGTTGGTTGAAGTTTTTTCTATTCCTACATTCCTTGACAGTTTCTTGGGTCAGTTGGGGAGTTTTGCTTCTTATTAGAAATGTAGCTAGGTGGTCACTGAGGGTGTCTGACAGGCACCCAGCGTGAGATATATGGGAAGGATGAGATACTAGTATCCTGTCTAGTATAGACTGATGTTTGGTTCTCTTGTCTGTTCTGGTGGGGAAGTTATAAGTTGGGTTAGTTCATGTAAATTGATATGGGAGATAGGGTTTAGACTGGAGCAGTTGTCCCAGTCAATATTAAGGTCACCTAGTAGGATGTTTTCTTGGGGAAGGGTGTTGGTTATCCATTCTAGGAGTTTTTCTGTGGTGGTAATATTGTTTCCTGGGGGGATGTAGCATCCTATAATATTGATGTGTTTATGTGGGTTATGTTTCAGTTTAGTGAGTATGAGTTCAGTGTTATCTAAGTCTGGGGTTGTTATGTCTAGTTTTTCTAAGATAAAGTGAGTTTTATATAGTATTGCTACTCCTCCACCCCTTTTTCCTACTCTGTCATTTCTGATTGTATTGTAACCTGGTGCTGTGATTTCATTATCTTGAATTAGTGGCTTAAGCCAAATCTCTGTCAGAATTACAATATCTGGATGGTAAAAGGAGATTAAGACATGGAGGTCATGGACCTTATTTAAGATGCTTCTAATATTTAGATTTATGATGAGGAGTGAGTTTGTGGACCTTTGGAGTAGGGTTGTATTTAAATCTGGGATTGGTCTGTCTGGACTGAGTGGGCCTGGGTTGGGGTGTATGTCACTGCAGCATATTAGTGCTGTTTCAGGTGTACATAAAGTCTGACTAGTTTGTTGATGAGTTTTATGTACTTAAGAGTGGTATGGGATTGGCTTTTTGATGGGTATAGCTTGTGTCTGAGGTGGTGGATAATGGTGGTGTGATAGCTGTATGGGGCTAGTTGTGTATATGGTTTGGGGTTGTAGTACTGGGAGATGTTCCTTTGCAAGGGATGAATAGTGTGTAGGCAAGTGGTGTTTGGTAACTTGTAATGGTGGTTAGCAGAGTGAAGGAAGTGATGCAAATGGTATATAGTAGGAGTTAAGTGTGTGAGGGTTTTGGTTGGAAGAAGGTAGTGTAGGGAGTGATAGAGAGTGTTGATAGCAGGTGTGTGTAGCTTAACTGGATGGTAGGTTTGATTGGTTGGGGAGAGGTGTTGGAGGTGGGAGAGGTTATGTGTGGTGTGGTGTATATGCTTTTGTAAGGTCCATTTGACTACAAAATAAATATCCATTATAATATCAGCTGCACATTTTAGTAATTGCATTACAAATTGCTGCTGCTGCTGCTGCAGCTAAGCCAATGTCATCTGCTCTTTGGTAGTACAACAAGTCGATGCTAACATGAATGCTGTAATAAGAACATTTTTTTTTTAAGGTCACATGTTTGAATACTATTGTTATGATACAGACTACTAATAATGGGGATTCCTGTTTCACTTAAATCTATATAATTTAAATAATTTACTCAGTTAATGTTGTAAAGAAGCAGTTCTGGCTCATTGCTGCTCATAGACAGTACCAGGGTTTGTATTACCAGATCGAATGTTTAGGTTGTTGAATACCTAAACATCGAACTGGTAATATCGAAAGCCAAAAAACACGAACGGCTGCTTTCATGCAGGGAAAGAATTCCTTTGGCCATAAAAAAAAAAAAAAACTTTTAAACCCAAATGAAGTGGGGGGCTGTGCCCCCACACCTCCCCTAACTAAATATACCAACTCCAAGATATCTCTACATTGGATAAAAGGGCAAAATCCACATAACGGCCAAGGGAATTCTTTCCCTGCATGAAAGCGGCCATTAGTGATTTTTGGCTTTCGATATTACCAGTTCGATGTTTAGGTATTCGACAACCTAAATGTTCGATCTGGTAATATAGACCCGCAGCACCACACTAAGGACTTGAATGATAGAGCAGGAAAATAGGAAAATTATAGCAGAAAAATTGGAAATGAAGAACAGTCATACCTCTCAGCCATACCAAATTCCTTGGTATTTACTGGTTTTGAGGGAATAATAATGGGGTGCCATGAATTTCCGATTGGCCCCTTCAAATCCTGTTTTTTTATCTTTATTTACAGTTTTAAGTTATTGCTGATGTTGTCACACATTGCCAGCTTATCCCGTAACTTCATCTGATCAACATGCAGGGGCATGGCAGTGCCTGACTGCATGTCAGACTCTGACAATGGGGTAGGCAGGAGTTTCAAACTGTCGGTGGTGATGTGCTGACATTGCTAGTAGTTGTGATTGAGCTACTAGAAGAAAAAAGTACATTCTCACAAAGTAACTTAAAAAAAAAACAGCACCGTTCCATATGAGACAAAGTGAAAGTGATGTGCACTAACTGCAACTAACTCCGGCACTACCTGCAATCTTCTCGGGAATCCCAAATTGAAGTTAGCTCAAACAAGCCATAGAGCTGCAGGCAGCAGCCCTCACACTTCAGTCAGGGTGGCTGTAGCAAGCAATGGGAAATGATTGCAAAGGTTTGATTTGAGGTTTATTCCATTACAGAGGCACTGGGAACTAAGGTTGGATGGCACGATGCCAGGGTAATCCTGTGGGTAGGCTTGTAAAGGCCCCAGGGCCTTAGCCTAGTACACACCTATGAACCTATGAACCATTTTGGCACTGAGGAACATGCAACAGATGATAAAAAAAGATGATGAGGAAAAGGAGGAGGTCACTGAACAGCTGGCTAACCTGGTCTGGGCATTGTGGACCTTGGAGTATACACCACAGCACAGCAGAGAGTTTAAGGCAGGGTTATTGAACTCGAGTAGAGTTCCTGGGGAAACAATGTTGATACGGTACCAGTGCAAAGCAAATTTGTTTTTTGTGATCTTCTTTGATTTCATTGTGACTTCTCTGTTTCAAATATGAGATTAGTGAGCTGGACCTCTGCTATTTTTTTGTATTGCAAAACTTTAAAAATAAACATATGCTGGTGTCAGTTATATAGGTGTTTTGCATGAATTGCTGTATAATGCACAATTTGTAGCTTTTCAATTTTTGTCATAGTTACAGCACTGATTCCCTTAATGTATTGCATTTGTATACTGCATCTACTGCTTTTTCCCAGTCACACCATATTATATATTTATATATAATATAAATATATAAATATATATAAATATATATTTATATATAATATAATATATAATATAATATAATATATATACATATTTTGACAACATTGTGATGGTAATTGTCTTTGTGTTTTGCTTACATGGTGTTTCCTGTGTTTTTTGTTTTCACAATATGTTAGGTTTGAAGTGTCAGTACTGCATCTTTTTCTACTATGCTAATGCATTCTTGATTTCACTCTGTGCTTCTTACCTTCTATCATACCTCTCAATCTCTCAGAGCAAGAAATCTGTACAAAGCTAAAAATAATGCTGGGACAAAGGCCCAAAAATAGGGACAGATTTTAAATATTGCTCCTGTAAACTCGGATAGCTGCTAGAATAAGGTTTTGCATTATTATGTATTTCTGAAGGATATAAAGTCTGAAATTAAAATGTCTGCCATTATTTATTATTATTTAGTGGCTTTGATTTTCATGTTGGTATCCCACAATTCTATTGGAGTGGGTGAGGTTACACGATTATGCATGCAAATTTTATGTTAATCAGCAGCCCAATTGTTTTGCCAGTTGTACCTACTTTTCATGGCCTTTGTGCAGATTTTTGATGTTTTCAGGTTGAGAGGTATGGGAACAATATGTAGCAAGTAACATGAACATTGCAACAAAGAACTGGTAGAGAAAACAGATTAAAAAAAAATAACATAGAATGTCTGAGGGTGGCCGCAGTGGTGCAGAGGTTAGCATTGTCATCTCGCAGCAAGAGGTTCTCTGGTTCGATTCTTGGCTGGAGTGCAATCTGTGCAGAGTCTGCATGTCCTCCCTGTGGTCATGTGGGTTTCCTCTGGGTACTCTGCTTTTCTCCCACATTCCAAAGACATGCAGTAAGTGGATTAGACAATCTAAATTAGCTGTAGGTAAGATTGTGTGCACAAGTAAGTGGTGCGAATGAACTACCATGGCGGGGCTAGCCACCCGATGGTGTAAACCTTGGCTTGAGATGATTGTCACTGCAGAAATTACACCCTGACCCCATGTGCAAAATGGGAAAACAGGTTGAGGATGGATGGATGGATGTGTAAAGAATGCAAAGAAAAGAACTGAGCACAAGTCAAGCTACCTTCATATCTGTTAAGTCAATGGTTTTGTATAATGGGAGAGAACTAACAGTGTAATTGGCTGAAAACAATATACAAAATGCATATAATGCACTGTAGAAATGTGCAGACTTAGTCTCATTCCAATGATTCAAAAAATAAACATGCCATTTGAATTATCAGACTGGGTCAGTGCCAGAATTTTGATTTCCTTGCTAAATCTGGAGATTCAAATCTCCCATAGGCAATTAAGTACACATTTTTGCCTCCTGCCCCAAACAATGACCAATGCAGGAAGAGGTTGAGAAATCTGGCCAGAATGTATGGAAGAATATCTTGTTACTCTTCACATCTTTAAAATTATTTGTGGTGCCATTACCTGGTGTTATCCCTTCCTATCAAGATATGTTGGGCATGCAAACAATTACTTAAAAGTATATTACAAGATTCAGGAAAAGAATCAACCCCTCCTCAGCAACACTTACCTGGCATATTTTCTTTCATAGGTTTTATCACATGGAACCCACCATTAAGCAAAGCTGCAAAGGTGTGGATCAAAGTTAATATCTGTATAGAACCCAAAGTTAAATAGTTCACATAAGCTGTTATTGTCTGTACACTGAACAGGGTAAATGTAATTGCATTATTTGCATTTAAATTAACAATGTTTATTAATATGTTTTGCAGAACTGTTTTGTTTTTCCAGAAAAATTAATGTTTTGCTCTGCCTATTTGGGGCTTTTCATCCCAACCATATCCCAAGTTCTTCCTTTCACCCCCCTCCCCAATTTGTTTTCACTTTTGCAATTATGTTTTGAAAAAGAAAATGATTAAGTACCTGTGCTGGTGGTGTAGAGGGATAAAGCCCTAACTACAGCCCAAGCAACATGAGTTCCCATAGTTGTCAATTGTTTAATGGTACAGGCAGACAGAATGGGTGTGCCTATCTTGGGGGAGGAGCAGAGGTCCCGGAAAATGCTGAAGGCTGGGGAGTGGATGCTCAGAGGGCATGTAGTGACTTGAAAAGGTCATTTTTACTTTTTCTTTTTACTACTATGATAAAAGAAGTATGCACACAATATGCATTTTGTATACTAACAACTAGAATTGCATTAAAAATAATTGCACAGAAATGTCTTAGCAAAATTATAAATGAAGCTAGAAGATATCTTTAGCCAATTGCAAGTGTGAATGGGACTAACGGCAAGAGAACAATACTGTGATAGCTCAACACCGGGAGAATCTTTACAAGAGTCCTGAGCTTACTTGTTCTTATGGAACAGTTACTTGTTGTACAGATTAGTGGCTCGGAGTTCTGTCTGGTCAAGTATAAGTGACTGTTTTGCAGCTTGCACAATTTGGGTTTGGGCAATCCATGCAGCACCTATGTATATGTCATCATGGAGAAGCCCCGGTCTTGGTACATGTTTAAATTAGAGTAGCCATTTATACACACAATGGTGACTATATCTACAAATGTGAGAAGGTGCCATGGATATGGGATGGGGTAAATGATTGTTAGCATGAATAACAACATTTTGGAGGCATTTTCTGTCTTTTTTGTTGCTTGATAATTGTTGAACACCAGCTGTGGACCTTGATTGTTGTTAGAAAGAGTAGGGGTTACATAATCAGTGATTTTATCATAAGATGTACACATACACACAGACACACGCACACACGCACACACGCACACACACACACACACACACACACACACACACACACACACACACACACACAAAGCACACACACGCACACACAGACACACACACACAACTATAGAGAGCTGGAAGGAATATCAATTCACCTATAGCATGTTTTTAGAATGTACAAGGAAACTGGAGCATCTGACAAATATCCATGCACAAGGAAGATTTTCTAGCCCTTCTAGGCTCCCCAGATGAGAGCTAAACTGGAGAATCAAGACTGTGAAGCAACAATACTAAATGGGTTGCCACAATGACATCAGAATAGCTTTAACGGAATTAGAGTAGAATTTTCATCCAATCAATCTATAGAATATTGTCTGTTTTCCCTATTTTTGCTCTTTGAAGTTAAAGACCTATGCCTCCAAAATGGTTCAACATGTATTCATGACATTTTCAGGGAATATTACTGGCACAATACAAAGTATCACTGGACTGGAATCTTACTCTCAAAGACAAGGAACAACTGCATCTTGAATTTTAATGAAAAAAAAAAAAAACAGTTTTAAATGTAATTTTTTTATGCCTAATCATATAGACCATTTTTATACAGAAGCACAAACTCGTTTAGGTCTAAAATCATGCTAATAGTATATATTTGTTTTGACAGCTTTTTTTATTTTACTCTGAAGAAACCTGACAAATAATGTCTTGCAAAAGTGCAGTCTATCAGTTTATAAATGCAATTTTGGGCTGAATTCCACCCTAATGTCAAATGACAATATCTATCTACTGTGTTGAGATATTATAAAATCTTCAGGGCATGACCACCTGATAATTCCACTTTCATTTTGTTTTGCATTGTGTAACATCTTTTCAGGGAAACTGATAACAGAATCTCAAATATAGGCATACCTCTCAGAGCAAGTAAAATATGTGTATTTTGCTATAACTTACAAAAAGAACAGCAAATATTATTTGTTCCTATAAAAGATTATTATTTTGGTTTTCATTTCATAAGAACATATTTGTAACATGATTCAGATACATAATGACCCCAATTCTAAAAGGCTTGCTGTCAATGTTAAGTGACCACTTACACTGAGAGCAAATATTTTGGAATCTAGTTCTCATAGTAAGCCTGTTTATACCTTAGGTAGGCCTTATGCTTAAGTAAGGTACTAAAAGCAAGTCTTTCGATGGACCAGACTAAGAAGGAATACTGGTTGGCTAACAAAGAGACTAAGAAAATAGTTGCAGTAGCAAAGAACAAGGCATCACAGGCACTCTACCAGCTTCTGGAAAGTGATACGGCAGATGGAACAAAGAAACTCTACCAGGTTGCAAGGCAAAGACAAAAAGATAAAGAAGATAGTCAGACACCTTCATAACGGATGCAAACCACAACTTGCTCACCAATTCACAGGACATTACTGGCAGATTTAAGTTGTACTTCCAGAGGTTTCTGAATGAAGAAAACCCCACAGAAGATGTATTGTCCCAGAGAAAGCCTAAGATGAAAGAAGAGGATGACCCCACCCTAGAGGAAGTAAGAACAGCACCAAGGAAAAAGAAGCAAGGAAAAGCAGCTGGCTCAGATGAGATTGTTACACATATGATAAATATGTTGGGTGAGATGGGGAGAAATGGCTCCTGTGGGTACTCATAGCAATATGGAGAGAAAGGTATATCCCAAATGACTGGAGACTATGCATATTAGTGCCAATGTACAAGAACAAAGGGGGACATCCATAATTGTGGGCAGTACATAGGTATCAAACTCCTGTCACACTACATAAAATCTCTTAAGAGGGTGATTTACAAATGCATACTAAGAGTAATATAAATTAAGATGGGAGATGAGCACTTTAGATTCAGATCAGGATGCAGCACAACTGACCCGATGTTTGCAGTGAAATAGATAGCTGAGAAGAAGCTAGTAATGAGGAAAGCATCCAGCTTTGCATTCCTAAACTTGGAGAAAGCATATGACAAGATCCCAATAAAATTAATTTGGGCAGTCCCTTTGTTGTAAGTCCCAAACACTTTGGTAGAATTAGTGCAGGTCATATACAAGAGCTCGATGACTCAAGTATGAACAGTGTTCGGTCTCACAGAGGGGTTCCCATTGGGAGTGAGTCTGCATCAGGGTTCAAATCTGAGCCCACTGCTGATCATACTGGTGATGGACTATACTAGCAAACAGGGTGGAGGTGACGGATCAGTAAAGGTGCCGTATGCATACAATGTGGCATTATAAACATACTCGAAACAAGAACTTCAGCAAAGGCTGAGATAATGGAATGCCAAACTGAAGCACATGGGATGAATCTGAGTACAGATAAGACAGTTGTAATGGCAACAAATGGGTGAACTCAGAAAAAGCTGAGAATTAAGATAGAAGGGAAAGCAGTGGAAAAGGTTAACAGTTTCAAGTATCTGGGAAGGATGGTGGAGGAGAAAGGAAGTCTGAATAAGGAGATCAAAAGAAGAATAAGAGCAGCTACAGCCAACTGGCACAGAGTGCTAGGCTGGAGTGTGATAGAAGTATGTCAAAGAAACTGACAAGTACAAAACCATGGTGCAACCAGTAGTATTGTATGGTACAGAAACCTGGACAGTGAAGATAAAGCAGCTGAAGAAGCTACAGGTGATGCACATGAAGTTGCCTGTAATGGGTGGTAGGATGCACACTGCGAGAAGACAAACAATTGTGAACATAAGAACAAAAGCCAAAGTAGCTCCAAATGCAAAGGAGGTCAAACAGAACAGATTACTGTGGTTCAAGAACATGTGCAGAAAAGAATAAATCAACCTGGTGAAGATGGTTTGAGACAGACAGGAAGAAGGCAAGAGGAAACAAGGGCATCCAGCAAAGAGATGGATGGATTGGGTGGGAGAAGGCCTGTGAAAGTCAAGCATGACTGTTGATGAAGGCAAGAGAGTGGAATTGAATCTAAGAGAGTTGAGAAAAGTTGACACAGCACCCCAATCCCATGTAGAAAATGGGAACAAAGAGGGATGATGATGATGTGATTATAGTAATCATGTTCATCAACACCATTCAGGCACCTTTGGTTCCACCTATACCTGCTGCCTATTTTAACAGTGACGAAACATGCAAACACCTGCCCTGGGATGAATTATTGTGTCCACAACATCAATCATCACCACAAACAGTTTTTGGGTTGCCTTTTTCTGCATTGCGGTAATCAATATTTCTGAGAAGAGTATTTCTGATGCTTTATAAGAAGAACTGTCAGCATTGAGTAATGAGACAGTAATATATGACACTAATATATGGCCCTGAAATGATGAAAAAGGCAAAATGTGCTTCATATACGCCATTCAGAATTTAGTATCAGCTTCCTAGTCTACCCACTGTCAGCCTTTAGCACTAGTCTTCTGGACATTACTGTCACTCCATCCATCTCATATAATGGTTTCCGGTGCAAGAATTAGAAGCAGTTTTGATAACATTGTGATTCAAGGGACTGCAGTATCTTCAAGACTGCTGATGTTGGAGGTAGCTTCATAAACATAGAAGATTTATTGCTATGGCCTGAGCAGGAAACATGGCAGTATAAAAATGTGGCAAGTCAGTGTGCATAGGTCTGGTCTTGCTGGGGTAGGCTAAGATGGGTCCAGTAGACTTGATGGACTAGGAGAGGAACTGGGGTCAGCTAATGGTCAGCTTTGTGGAACCAAAAAAAGACAAACATATGAATATGATCAGATATAAGAAAACTCTGTCCTGATATGCTCCAACACATCAACTACCCAAAGCACAGTTTTCACAAGGAAGGTTGTAGCCTAATTTCCATATAGTGTTGTTGCATGTAAAAATCTGATTAGGACTTTTATTCTTGGTTGTAAGACAGAGTTGCTCATAGATTAAAGTAAGAAAATAAAAACAAAATAAATAAATACATGCATACATAAATACATCTGTTGGTTGGGGTGTTAATGCCGGGAAAAAATAGCACAGCACAGCATGGTACAGCGAATGAAAAAAAAAATAGAAATTTCTGAGGTCTCTCAAATTGTTGCAGGTGCTTAGTACAGTACATGCCAAACGGGGCATTATTCTCAATTATGGGCCAGTTAAGTGCCGAGTATGGGGGATTATAACTTCTTTTTCTGTCAAGGCAATGCCTTTACTAATCAAGTGTGCTATGTAGAAAGCTTTCCTTACTACAGTAGACAATGTTGGTCAAAGTTAAGGTCGCAGTTAACTTGTGATCCCAGGTCCCTTACCACTTCATAGGTACTTAGGGTATTGCTGTTGATTTGATGTGTGAGGGGACATTGTCTGTGCCGAAAGGAATGATGATGCATTTCTCTGCATTCAGTTTGAGACAGTAACTAATACACCAGTTGCTGGTCTGCATGAGACCCTTCTGGAGTATACTGACATCGTTTGGGGGTTCAGTGATTACACCTAGTCTGCAGGCATCTGCAAACTTGGTCAGCCACAACCCCTTAGTTTTGACCTGAACTTCTAAGAAGTATAACCAACATACCTCTCCACCTCTTAGAGCAAGAAATGTGGACAAAGCCATGAATAAAAGTGGGACAAAGGCCCAAAAATAGGGATAATTTTTAAATATTACTCTTACAAACTTAGAAAGTTGATAGAACAACACATTTTGCATTAGTATGAATTTTCTAAAGGGTAGGAAGTCTGAAACCCAAATGTCTTTCATTATTTTCTAACTTCAGTCTTTAATAATTTGCCACTAATTTGCCAGAAAACCAAAATTTTATGAAAAATGGACCAACAGTATGAGGCAAAAATCTGGACATTCTGCAAAAATCTGTACAATTGAGAGGTATGATAACCAAACAGTAGGGGTCCCAGCACTGACCCCTGTGGCACCCCACTAGTAACAGGTCTGCTGGTTGATGTGGAATCACACACTTTGATAGTGTGTGTCCAGTTTGTGAGCCAATTGGAAACCCATCTTACATTTTAGCAGTTCCATCCATCATGCAACCCTTTACTAGTGGACAAAGGGATGCCCAGTCTCTCAGCAATACAGAACTGAAGGAGTGCTTTTTCCCATGACAGGAGATGTAACAGTACTCCTTAGCAGCTGGATAAGAAATGACAACACTCTAATAATTATTTTGATTATTTTCTGTAGAACGTTTAACAAATGACCATCTAACCATGCCATGTTTTAACATTTTGAACTTCAGTAGACTACTTATGGGTTGCTTTATCTTTAGCCACATTATTGTCAGTTTGCAATTTCATCTAAAAAATGCTTGTTTTGGGAAGTGACTAAAAAGTCATGTTTTAAAACTCATTTGCACTGATTCTTTCACTTCAGAATTCATGGCATAGATTCTCGAAAAATATGCATTTTCAGTCGTCTCAATTTTTTAAAGAAATTATACAGTTATGATTAAACTTTTAATTTACTGAACATTTTTAAAAGAATTACTAATGACTCATATTTTTACACCAGATTTTCAACGTAATTTCTGAAGGATGTTACTTCATGAATTATTGTAATGCCTGAGTGTCATGCACTTCTAGGAAAAAAGGGATTTTGAACAGGAAATATGAAATAAATTTTGTGTTGCAACTTCATAATTTCAAGACTACAAGACTGTAAGTCCTCACAACATATCATATCCCTATGCAATTTACAAATACACTATTAATGCAGAGTGACGGACTAGATTCAAAAGAACAGATTGAAAGACTGGATTCAAAAGAATGGGACAGCTCATCTGCAGTGGAATCTGTTCCCTGAGAGGGAAGCTTTGTCATGACCTGCATAATGAGATACTATGTATAAAAAGAGAAACGGCTTCAGGTAAAACCCAGGTGCACAAAACCAGAACTATATATAACCAAAAATACACCGAGGTACCACACAATGGTGTCTTTATTACACAAAAAATAAGAACAGTGGTGAGCACTTTCGCAAAACTAATTGCTTCATCAGACAAGAAAATAAAACACTCCATTGCTTATATACAGATGGAACCATTGACTCAATCACCGATGTCATAGGTCAATTAACGCATTAAAGCTATATAAAACTTATAAATGTAGAAATGTAGAAAAGGCTACATATAGAGAAAACTGCATATAAAAGACACATATAAAACTGCATGTAAATGCATATAAAAACTGCATACAAAAACTATATACAAAAACTATATACAAAACTGTTGGTAAAAGACCTAAGTAATGTGCATAGATGTAAACTCCATAAATACTGTAGCTATGAAAAAATAAAAATCTAGATCTAGTTATAAAATCTATCTACAATATATATGCATAACTAAAAGTAGTCTATGTCTCTAAAATATGAAAAAATATGGTGTAATATGACATCAGTGATTGAGTCAATGGTTCCATCTGTATGTAAGCAATGGAGTGTTTTATTTTCTTGTCTGATGAAGCAATTAGCTTTGCGAAAGCGCTCACCACTGTTCTTATTTTTTGTGTAATAAAGACGCCATTGTGTGATACCTCGGTGTATTTTTGGTTATATAATGAGATACTAACCTGCATATTAATGAAAGGTGTTGGGAGGAGGAAATTATTCACAATGCTCATTGGGAGCTATGATTACTGGATGCAGTGGCATAATTATGTTGCAGGCAGGCCCCACTAAACCCAGCACAAACCTGCACATTGCATCAGTGCAATATCATATGATTCAGAAAGAATTAATGCAAAAGAGCTTCAGTATATAGTCAGGATACATACCAAACACCACTGAGACCAGACAGTTTGTGAAGGTTTCATGCAATAGGAGGGCTGATTGAGAAAGTGGTGGGGAGGACTGAAAGGGTTGTTTAGTATTCATGCTACACTGACTAATGCTGCCGACCATTTAGTACTTTCACTAATATCAGATATATTACTTTTTAGAGTACACTGACTAAAGCTGCTGACCATTTAGTACTCACACTAGTGTCAGACATGCTACATTTTAGAGTGTGTACACTGATTAAGGCTGTTGACCACTGAGTGCCCCTAGTGTCAGACATACTATTTTTAGAGTGCGTACACTGACTAAAGCTGCCAACCATTGGTACAAAAGCTACTGTTAAATATACTATTTTTTAGAGTGAGTAAACTGACTAAAGTTGCCCACCATTTAGTATTCATACTAGTGTCAGATTCACTACTTTTAAAGTGATTACACTGATTAAAGCTGTTAATTATTAGTACAAACACTAGTGATAGGCATACTATTTTAGAGTATGTACACTGACTAAAGCTGCTAGCCATTTAGTATTCACAGCAATGTCAAACATGCTAGATTTTAGAGTACACACTGACTAATGCTGCTGACCATTTAGTACTCAATCTAGTGATTGATTCACTGCTTTTTATATTGAGTGCACTGACTAAAGCTGCCAACCATTTAGAACTCACACTATTGTCAGACACACTACTTTTTACAGAGTGTATTGAAAAAAATCTGCCAGTCATTTAGTACACTACATTTTTAGAATGAGTGCACTGACTAAAGCTGACAACCATTTAGTCTTCACACTAATGTCAGATACACTACTTATTAGAGTGAGTACACTGACTAAAGCTGGCAATCATTTAGTACTCATACTACTGTCAGACACACTGTTTTTTTAGAATGAGTGCATTGACTAAAGCTGACACATGTATTGCTCACACTAATGTCAGAGACACTACCTATTAGAATGAGTACACTGACTAAAGCTGCCAACCATTTAATACTCTCACTAGTGTTGGATAAATTATTTTGTAGATGTAGAATGAGCACACTGACTAAAGCTGGCAATCATTTAGTACTCACACTAGTGCTGGATAAACTACTTTGTAGAATGAGTACACTGACTAAAGCTGCCAACCATTTAATACTCTCACTAGTGTTGGATAAATTATTTTGTAGAATGAGCACACTGACTAAAGCTGGCAATCATTTAGTACTCACACTAGTGCTGGATAAACTACTTTGTAGAATGAGTACACTGACTAAAGCTGTCAATCATTTAGCACCCACTCTAGTGTCAACACACAACATTCTAGAATGAGTGCACTGGGTAAATCATTTGACTATTCAGTGCTCACAATAGTCTCTGGCACTAAGTTTTACAGTGAGTACATTAAGACTGCCCATTATCTGTAGTATTATGAACAATGCGCTGCAGGAGCACTAAATATCACAATGTAGAATAGAGTATTGTCGTATATACATCTGTCCTTTGATAAGAGGGTATATAGAAATATCAGTGAATACTCAGATGTGTAAAAGTGCTCACCATATACTACAGTACTACTCAAAACAATCACATATAGGTTCATAGGTTTATACAAGGCTAATGAACACCAGGGTCTTTATAAGTCTAGCTACACAACTCAACCCAATTTTTGTCCCCCAGTACCATGGAGGCCTATATGGTGGGGTAGGTTAGTAAGGAGGTTGCCAAGGGTTATGTGCGGGGTATACTAGTTGGGGATTAATTAGCTTACTGTCGATCTCTGTCCATCAGAACCATGGGGGCCAGACTGGACCTGGATGCTATGCCCTTACTTATGATTTGGGCAATATAGGATGATTTACTTACTATCTTGGCAACATGTTGGTCAAAGACCAGATTACTGTCTACTTATGTTCCCAGATCCCTAACAAGTGAGTCAGCTCTAAAGGGTGTTTTATCAATGGAGTAATTAATTAGCTTGGGTGGACAAATTCCCAAAATGCACTATAATGCATTTCTTTGGACTGAGTTGTAATTCATGGCTGTGGCCCCAGTCTTTTTTTTTTGTGTGTTAGACCCTCATGTAGGATGCTAATGTTGTGAGGGGAAACTATGATAGCTTCCAATTAACAATCATCTGCGCATTTGGTGTGCTAGAGGCCTTTGACATTACCCTTGATGTCCGAGAAACAGATGCTAAACAGGAGCAGGCCCTACATTGAGCTCTGGGGCACTCTGCTGGTGATGGGCATCTGATGAAAGTGGTCTCATAAATCATGACTTCTTGGGTCCCATCTGTAAGCCAGCCAGATATACGGTGAGTTATGTGGGGATTTATGCCTAATTCTAAGAGTTTCTCAATAATACCTGAGCATTGTATCAAATGCTTTGACCAGGTCAAAGTACATGGTTTGCACCATTTTCCCCTGATCCATAGCCTTGATGACCCTCTTGAAGAAGTTTACCAAGATGAGTGGGCAAGACCTTCCCTTAACAAAGCTAAACTGGGTGAGTCCATTGTCTGTAGATTGCCAGTGCCCTTATTGGTCATTTCCATGATAATTCATTCCCTGGCTTTGCATGTTAGACTTGACAGATTAACGGGTCTGTAGTTCCTGGGTCAGTTGATGGTCCACCCTTATGAAGAGGGATGACAGTTGTAGCTCTCCATTCACCTAGCACTTAACCTGTTTTGAGACTGTAGATGAACAGTACCTGAAGTAGTCCTGCTAGGTCATGTTTTAGGATATTTAGGAGGCAACCAGGGATATTGTCATGGCCCAATGAAGCAGTGTTTTTGGCCTAAGTGAGCACTGCCAGGACCTGCTCCCTGTTGAAAGTTTGGGGGATATGCTAGAAGGGAATTCACAGGGGTATTGGGGGTGGAGTGAGGGTGAAGTTAGAGCCAAATTTATCAGCCAGTAGATTCACCTTGTTACCCTGGTTAGTGAAGGCTTTTTCATTTTTGACTAGTTCTGCACACTGCTGAGTGTTACCTTTAAGTTTCCTGACTGAAGAAGGCCTTGTGATTATCATTATCCTGACATCATAACTGGCCTTGTTGGACTTTATTAGAACTCTTAGTTTCTTGTTTAGTTGAATCAGAGAGCTGTTGTCTCTATGAGGGTTACTTTTTATGATTTTGGACACAACTTCTTTTTATTTTGTTATAACCCTGTTAAGCTAAGAATTCCCCAAGTGGAGTTTGTTTTTGGTGTTAGATTTGGGCTTACTTCTGGTAGGTATGGGAGCCTCACTGTAGCCATTTACATGACTGTACAGGGTTTCTATGAATAATTCTGCATAGGTAGGTGTATTCTCAGGGTTTGGGGGAGCTGTGAATTTTGACAAACTATCACTTAACAGGATGTAATTTGCTTTAGAATAGTTTCTAACTTGTTAAAGGTTTATTTTGGTTTTCCTGACTGATTTTTGCTTCAAGGGAAACAGTTTTGTGGTCTGACCTCACTGATGAGAATGTGACACAGGGGAGGGTGCCATGCTATCCCATGTTGGTCATTACTAGGTCCAATATGTTTGACCCTCTGGTTGGAGTGCACTCAATCTGGTCCAGGGTGTTCGTGTTGATGAAGTCCAGGAAATGTTATGCCTGTTATTCAGAGACAGTGTACATTTCCCTATATATAGAGGAGTAGTTAAAGACTTCCATGAATAGGGAATTTGGTTGGATGGTGTGTACCTCTAGTGGATCTTGGTAAGAGTTGTCAGCTTCATGGGTCATAGAGGGTGACCTGTAGCTGGCCAGAACATGGCAAGAAACCTTGTCTATGGAGACTTGGATGTGAATGAACTCCAGGGCAATATCCTGTTTAACCAAGCTGGAGTTGGATTTGTTGCTAACATAGATTGAGACATCTCTGTCTTTAGCCCTTGTCTGTGCTGCTGCTGGCCTAAATGTGTAGAAGACACTGTAGCCTTGCACTGCTGGAGTTCTTTCTGTAGCTTTAAACTAATTCTCGATAACAGCACAGATGTCCGCATTCCCCAGAGTGAGGAGACTTTGTAGGGTGTGGAGTTTCTTGTTAAGCTCCTAGCATTGAGCAATAACAACTTAAAGTTTTCTTGAGTTTTTTTGACATTGCCTTAAAAAGGCTCTAAGGGGAAGGATAAAGTTTTAAGCATTATCTGAAAGCTAAGGGGGGACAGGTGCAGACCATCCTTAGTAAAGCAATGTGGTCTGTTAGACATGTCCTCCCATGCTGATAGATATTGGATCTCCCTGGAGAGAGACCAGAAACTGAGCAAATTATTAAAATTAATCATTTTCTGTTCATACTGTGACATCATCCTTGGTGAGGGTAGAATGCTACTCAATGCAAGGCATGTTCCTTTCTGTGACACATATTCAGAGAGATCCATGATGTCTCTTTTCATGTAGTCCAGTGAGGTATGTCTCAGGTAATTTATAGCTAGATGGATTATAATAGATCATATCGGTACCTATGGTGCAGTGACTTGAGTGTGGGTGTGTGTGTGTGTGTGTGTGTGTGTGTGTGTGTGTGTGTGTGTGTGTGTGTGTATATATGTGAGACAGATATTGTGGATTCCTGCTCCAGATAGGTAACTGCTATCTTCTCCTTGCC
This sequence comes from Protopterus annectens, assembly GCF_019279795.1. Lineage (NCBI taxonomy): Eukaryota > Metazoa > Chordata > Ceratodontiformes > Protopteridae > Protopterus > Protopterus annectens. The sequence continues at coordinate 276,030,463 of NC_056736.1, read as the reverse complement.
CAGCCTGGTGAGAGGGCCATCTGTGTGCTGTACAATAGAATCCTGTATAACAAGAATACTAGATAAGGTGTTTACTTGTCTTGTAGGCTTTGTTCTTGGGGTATCATTTTGTGTAGGCTTATGTGTAGTGCTAGGTTTTGCTTTTGGTGTGTGCTTTAGTGATTGCTGAGGGTAGGTGTTGCCTTTTGATGGCTTAGGTGGTCTTTGAGTTTTGGGAAGGTTTCTTTTACGTGCCTCAGTGTTAGAAGGTCTATTTGTGCATGGTGAACAGTATGTGTGAAGGATGTAGTGTGTGTGTTCTTGACAACCTTGTATGTAAGTGAGATTTTTGCCTCCAACTAAGTTATGTATGTGCATCTCCCGCATACTGTGTTAGTTTCTTTAAGGATTAAAAGGCTGAGTATATGAGACAATTGCTACATTGTCTCAGGATGCCCATATCTTCAAAGCTGGCCACAGAGACATCAGGAAATTGCATTTACATGTTGTCAGGACATGCATTAGGGTTGGGCTATTATGGTTACAGGGATCATTTGAATGGTGTCTAATGTTAAGGCTACATGTTAGATAGTACTATGATCTGGTATTAGTGCTATTCAATGAGCTAACTAGCTGCCCTAATCTTAGCTTTACTCATAGTCTTTTTTTGCTAAAGTCCTAAATACTAGCTTTATGGGCAAAGTTTACAAACTAAGTGTTTGCTACAATACAGGGTACTGCTAACTGTGGCTGCTTGGTGAGCAGCACTGCACAAATGCTCCTAATTTATAGCAGACAGAAAAAAAGCTGAAAATTAACTCCTGTACCCTCTGGCCAACAAATTACTACACTTTCAACTTCATGGAGTACTTACCAACTCATGGAGACCAGGTAAATATATTCTGCGATAAGATGGATGTTCCTGGAATTTCTTAATGTAAAAGTGCAGAAAAAGTAGCTCTCCAGTGCAGATTAACACCACACAACTAAGTCTCTATAAAACCCTCTGGCTGATAAAACAATCTCCCTTTAAACCTACCTGTGTGTTTCCCAACTCGGACAGACAGGGATACTTTTCTGCTACCACTAGAATTGCAGTCCAAGTTTTCTTAATGTAAAAACATACTTTAGTTACCCAAAAGTGAATAGATGCCCGAAATAAATATAACAACTATCTATAAATAATTACAAGGTGATTCAAAAGAAGAGAAACTAGCAGTGAAGAACACACACACACACACACACACACACACACACACACACACACACACACACAAACACAAACACACTTTAAGGCAATTTCAAATACACTAACAGTCTAAGAAGAGGGCCTTCCCAGTTTCATCTGTCAGTACCCAGTAATACATTCAGAGAAGATAAGACTGGGAGGAGCTTCTATGGTGAAGTATACATGAGATGAGACTGGAAGGAGCTTTCAAGGCCAGGTACACACTAGGGGCTGGCAGCTCAAAAGCCTCCAAGTTTAAAATTACAACAGGAAAAGAGTGGGTAGATGAGGAAAAATCTGAAGTGATATAGTAAAAATGCAATAATATGATAACCCTCCTAGAAGTGATTTAAATACCTAGCAGCACACAGCTGAAAACTGTGATATGGACCAGCAGTATAAATTGAGATACAGAGCAGAATCTCATGCTGGGCATAAAGCATAACATAGAAGAGTGGGCAGCAAGGTATGCATTAGGAGCCATTTTGCCATACAGTTACAGATATACACTGACACATTCCCAAACAATTTTAAATACAACAGTGCAAGGTGCAGAAGCAATGAGTTACGTAGCAGGGCATGACGGTGTAACACCATATGCAGTGTATCATCCAGTACAGCAGAATAATGCACTTGGTGCAGTAAGTGCCATTATATTATATTCCAAAGACATGTGTCTGGAGCTTTTCTCCCCAGGCCTCCACTGAAAATGGGCTCTGTCCCAGTCAGACTTTCCCAGTAAAGAAATGGTAAATAAAATAAATATGAGAACAAATTGTACACAAATACAGACGTGTACAGTACTAAGCTAGTCACTTTAACTGTCATAGCCACAGGTTCATCCAATGTCAGATAGGAACCTTTCTCTGATCAGTGCTCTGCCACCCAAAATGAAATACAAATATGCATGTGCACTGAGTTGGAAACATTCATGACCTGTGCTCCTTGTGGGTGAGTAGTAGTATCCCAGTATCATCACTCTTGTTTTGTGCTGAGCACACTACAACTTGCTATAACAGCAAAAATATCATTGACACGCATTAGCACAATGTGGCCAATACAGCAAATTGTTGATATGCAAGGTGCACAGGAGGAGCAAACTGCCCACCATGAAGAGGTGTGGTTAGTGGAAAAATGTACCCATAACACAACTAAAATACAGTACACACAGCATGTCAAACTGGGTATTTCTGCAGGCTGTATTTCAATATGAGAATCCCAGTTCGATAATTTTTTAAAAGACATAGACACACACACACAAAACAATGTGTGTGTGTGGCTATGTATGTATACATATATATATATATAGAGAGAGAGAGAGAGAGAGAGCTCCCTTGCATATAGGTTTATAGATTAGTACTAGGCTAACTGCCTGTGTGGGCCATTTAAGACTAGCCAATTATCCCATGTAAGAATCAAACCCTGCACCTTGTCTCTAAGGTAAACACCTTAACCATTATACCAACCTCCCACCCTGAAGATGTGAATACATCCAAATTAGAACAATCAGCACCATCACGCATACTAAGTTCCCTAGTCCACTGAGCCATACAAGCTGCATGTGTGATTGTTTTATGACATGGATGCATATTTTTCAGCATCCTTGTTACCTATATGACCCTCCCCACCCACACCCCTTGCTTTTAACACATCACATCCTACTCCCCATGCTGAACATTTATATTTTATATCCCCACAGGAAAAAAAGATTTCTCCCTGGCTTGGCTCAGCTGTTTGGAACTGGCTATCTGCAGAAGTGAATCAGCAAGAGGCACTTAAATTATTTAGAAACAAACTAAAAGAAAAATGTTTAAATACACCAAACACTCTTGCTTCTGTGACAATAACTAGTCATTGCAGCTCATGCTATATTCATATTTTTCTTAAACTCCTTTAATGATCTGATAACTAACTTCAGATTTTTATGTAGGATTAGATATATGCAGGACTCCTGAGCAAACAACAGCCTTCAATTTCCATTGTAAAGACATGCTTTTAACAAATGACCGCTGTTTGAATGCCTACCTTAATTGTACACACTGTAAATAAAAATATCACTTTTGCATATATAATTGTTAATAACATTCAGAATGAATTATCCGTGCTTTGTAGGTTGTCTGGGTATGAATAAACTATGTTATTTAGTAATGAACAGTATACTAAGCATGCTCTGTATGTAGTATGTTTATCCAGTCTGCTCAGACGTCAAACAATGTCATTGGAGTGATTTTGCTTATGAATTGTGCTTGTGACAATATTGTGACCCTGACATGATCTGCCACACATCTCATATGTGTAGAAGAGTGTGTGTATGGCTCACAGTGCTTGCCAATTAATGGTCATATGATTTATCACAAATAAACAGATACACGCTGTAATTTCTGTGTTCCACAATGGCTATGCTTTTCTCCCAGCCACTCATGTGGGTATGGCTGAAAAAAAATGTACCACTTGTATGCCAGAAATTTAATATTACAGAAAAGGGAACATGACTGGAATAGTTATGAGTCATTCTTATTTTCAAATTGACTATTTTTCCAAACCTCATTAGTATAAGATGGGTACGTTGATGTTGCCTGTTTACACTGGAATCTGTGCTACGCAGCTGAGGGCACCCGTTTTTTGGTCAACATACCAGATACCTGAACTAGCAGTTAGAGTGTAGTACAGTACTGACCTGTGATTTCATGAGAATGCAGCTTTGTTCCTTTTTTTACAATAGAAGGCTGTTGTTTGCTCAGGAGTCCTGCATATATCTAATCCTACATAAAAATCTGAATTTAGTTATCAGATCATTAAAGGAGTTTATAGTACATTTTGACATGATGAAATTCCAGGATCTGCCTTCTTTTTGCAATGATCTCCTCCTCCTTCTAGATCCATCAACCTGTCATGTCCTTGATCATGGTTACCATGGGCTGTACACCCACATGCATATAGCTTTGCTGTTTGTACTGCATTTTGCACAATCAGGTGGTGTGGCTTCATTGTCTGGGGAATTAGGCCTTATTAATCATTAGCAGGGACTTCATAGCCTTGAGGAGTCAGCAGTGAAAATGGAGAGAGGCTGCTATGTGGACATAAAGCTAGAAGTATGGGAGGAATCTGCATTGTAGAGAAAAACAAATCCCTAACATCTGTGTTTTCCAGTTTATCTAGTGTACCTCCATCTCAGCTTTAAAACAGCATACTATTACAGCTCGTAGTCACCACTAGGATGTATGACTTAATCTATGACCTGCCACCTGTAAGGAGAGATGGTAAAGGTACTCAATCCATCCATTCTGTCCGACTTTCCAGCAGCATGGGCTTTTCACTACATCTGGCCTTGTGGTATGAGATCAGGGTCAATCAAAACCTCTGTACTAGCAGACCAGCAGGAAAATACTAGCATATTCATTCTACATGCCTAACTGAGCCAATGTTAGTGTGGAAAGATCAGTGCAGTTCAGTGAAGTTTCTAAATACCCTGTGACTTTAAAATGGGAATGGTATTTTTTTCTTCAACAGGAGTAAGACTATGACAAAGAAGAGAGTGGAAACTGGGAATTTAAGGCTCATAGATTAAGGCTAGAAAGCAATTACTAAACTTTCTTTTAAGGGCCTGATCAAAGAAGAAGACGGAAAATGTGGTGGTTGCTGCAGATTTAATGAAAGAAAATAGTGTAGTGAAGAATTAAGGGGAAATCTCCTGACAGAATTTTATGCGTAACACAAAGATTTCCGGATATGTGCTTACTATGTTTACCTGTATAACAGGCTGACTCATGAAACTTTGCTGCAGGCTAAAACTTAGTTTGCAATGCATGAGGCCTTGAAATGTCTCTACTGTAATAGGAAAGTACGGCAGTCTTAGTGAAGTGACAGGAACTGCAGTAGCTAGGTTACATTACTTATGTGTTTTTTTCTAAACAGACTTTTGACAATAAAAGGGAAGTCATGAATCTGTAAACTTTTCATGCAGCCACCCCGAAAACCAACATCTTTTTCAATATGAATGCAAGTTTAGATACCTCTTATTTTTCAAAACAGTAACATAGGTCACACTAAGTTCCTGTCATGTGTAAGTACTAAGAAAGTTATAAAAAAAAAACAGAAGTTGTTGGTAAGAATGAACTTCCATAGTTACAGCTATTGCTGTGAAAAGAATCCCCCGCCTCACAAGGAAAATTTATAGAATATTTAATAGTTACACATTTCTGCCTCCTTTAAGTACTTTATGTATTTTCATTGGCTGGCATTCATAGAAATGCACTGCACTTCTAAATGAGGTTTGTGTAGCTTGGTGGCACTTTACATCAGCATGGGTAGTAATTACATATAACAAGTGAAACAAGCAGTGGTTCTGTACAGGTAACTAAATTCTGGGATACATAAATTAACAGTGTAGTCACTATGCAAACTGACACATTCAAACAATGACCCATATATACAGAAGCGTGAGACACTGTCCATGCAGTGACCAAATGCCACGTTGCATGGATCTCATGAGAACTGAAAAACTTAAGAGTAATACATATGAAAATAAAGCAGTGCACTTGGGAGCTATGCAATGCAAGCAGGTCAGTACAAAGTGCTGCATAGAGCTATATAACTAACTGTAAGTGCTGTGGTGTCCATCTATGTGGACACTTGTCAGAGGTGTAAAAGAAGTGAAAAGGGCTGTATAGGAGAAAAGAGAAAAAGAGGAAGGCAGCAAGCAGTGGGACACACAGAAGAACAACACATAGGAGTATACAGGAGGTGGTGGTGATGGTGAGATACAGCCTGATTAGGGAAGAGAATAAATAGTGAGAGGAAAACTAGGGAAGTGTGCAGGACCAGACAGACACACATACAACAGCACAGACAAATAGGGGAGCATGTGCAAAACACTAGGATGGGGAAGACATGAGATGGGTCGGGACAAACATCCAGCAGACACACGGTGATGGGGAGGGTTGGACAATACACTAGGTATGGCATAAAACACAACAAGTAGGGTGCACAAATAGGGATCGGATGAGGTATCAGCAGCAGTAGGCCATCTGCCAACCTGCCCCAGATAGACATTACTGTGATTCATCACTCTTGTGACCCGATGGTGTAGACTGGCCAGTTGAGCAAATCTGCTAATTGTCACAGGAAGTTGTCCATCTGGACCATTTATCTGCACACTGCTCTCTCCACACCATCCTCCACCCCCTGCTCTAGCAGTGACTGAGTCACCTTGGACAATGGTAATTCGGCTACCTGCAGTCAAGGGCTCAGAATTTCTCCTGAAAAGTAAACCCAGCCTCATCATCCTCACTGGTTGATGTGTCTGCTGATCAAATCTATCATTCAGACCTGCAGTGAGCAGACAAAATGGGAAGTTTGCAATAAATGAGTTCATCCTAAGAATGAACTGAAGATTTTTAAAACACGCATCAGTATTTGTGAATAGAACTAATCTGTTCTGCCTCCTGTATTGTGTGAAATGATTATTGTCATAGTCTGCTCATGCAGGAAAAACAAAGGGTCACACATCGAACTGTGAAAGAGTATGGTGAGATGCCAGAACAACACATACAACTCACAATCCCATAGAAGTGTACCATTATCAACACAACTGGCAACAGGTAGGTGTATGTCCTCTGTACATATGTAAAAATACTCACACTGAAATACTAATAGGATTTATAAGAGATTCAAGGTTATTTTAATTTATTGTCATGTACGCCTTGCCAGTATACTTGCTCATACCTACCTTCAGGCTTTACCTCCTTTCTCAAAGGAGAGCAGTTATTCCTTAGAGTTTGTGACTTCAATCCTCAATGATTTGCCCGAAAACCACAAATTTTATGAGGAACAGATCAAAAATATGAGGCAAAAATATGGACATTCTGCAATAATCTGGACAGTTAAGAGGTATGCCACTATTGAGTTTGTAATTATTTGATCCAGGAAATTCATGTTTATGAGATCCAAAAATATCTGAGCATACCCTACATTGCAGGAATAGAAGCTCTAGTCTATGGCAAGGTAATTGAAGTCCCCTAGGATTAGGCAGTTGTAGCTTATAGGAATTTCTTCTAAAATTTTCAGGAATCTAACATGATCATCTGGGGACAAAGATAGGGTTCGCTAGCGTGTTGTTGTCTTGCCCATCATAAACCGAAGTTCTGACACCTCAATTTTTGGGCAGCTGTGTATCAGTTTAGGTGGGATGTGGCCCCTGACAAAATATGGAGACACCATTGCAGGTTCCATTGTGCCTGAATGCATGGTAGGTGCAAAATCCAGGTATGGAGGGAGTGCTTTCTTTACATTTAGGTTTATAGATAGTTACTAGTCCTGAGTTCCAGTAGACCATTGCTGTGCCTAGCCAGTTTTCAAAAAGTACAGTCTGGTGACGTGACTTGCTCAAGGTGAGTGATAAGCTTTTTTACCTACTGTCCTAAGTTAGTGTACCTTTGAATAGAAATGTACATTAGGTGGAGTTAGCAATGTAAAAACATGTTGATGCATGTGTGAATTGCACATAGATTGTAGTGGCAACAAGGTACCCTTTGATATCAGGACAACTATTCCTGTATTGTCCTTTTACTACTTATGGATATGGGTATGGCTTGTCTGGCCTATAAGGTGGCTTATGGTATTGGGTACGGCATTCCTTTGGCTGCACTTGTGCATTCTCTCCAATACACATGCATAGAACTCTGTCACTGACATTTGTCAAAGTGCTAATGTTGGCAGCAAGGATAACTGCCTTACTCTATACATATCTGTAGGTCTTAACAAATTGGTAAACTCTATTTGCATATGTGCCGATCTGTGGCAAGTACATAGGTTCATAGGTTGGTACTAGGCTATCAGCCCTAGGGCCTATTCAAGCCTAGCCATAACAATTTCCTGGCTATTTCTTCCCACACTATTTACTTCCCTGGACACCTGTCTAGCAGGGCGACTGATGTGATCCCCGGGGTGAATTTCCTTTCTCCCATCCAATCGTCAAGGTTCCTTTTGAAGAGGGCCAAAGAGGCACTCTGCTTGACATGTATGGGTAATCTATTCCAGAGTCTGGGGAGTCTCTGGGTCAGGAACCTATCCCTCCAGCATGTTTTGTTTATTGTGATGACAAGGTTTAGATCTCTGGAGCGTGTGGCTCTGAGGGATTGGGATTTCTTTAAGTGTAGCATGTCCAACAGCTCTGGGTTTGACATGGCCTTGTATGTTAAGCAGAGATCGCCTCTGAGTAGACAACATGTGACAGAGTATAGCTGGAGTTTTTTAAGGCGGTCAGCATAGGGCATCTGCTTTAGGCCTGTGATTCTTTTAGTGAGGTATTTCTGCCCATCTGCTGTATGCATTCCTATACCTGACCTCACATTTGCTGTATGGCTGCCCCTTTGAATATAGTATAGTATAGCTAGGTTACATCTTTGTTTGTAGATGTCACCATACCAGTTCTAGTAGTACACAGTCTATACCTGTGTGTTCACTGGCATTGACTTGTCTGGAGAATGTGGTAAATGGCATAGGCTAGATAGTTTTAGCCCTGCTGAAAATGAGGTCCTACTACAGGCGATCAGGACATCTTTGTTGCCGCTACTGGGGAGAGAGGGTGCTTAACAGCCTTTCTGAGATCAGGTGTGGCAGACAGGGGTTCATGAAATGAAAGGCATCAGCGGGCCACAAGTGCATGCTACAGCAGCATCATAAGCATGTTCCCTCCCTCTTTCCCATTTCCCTTTCTATATACCCTCTCAGTTACTTCCTTATCTTTTCCCATTTAGATCAACCTGCGCCTTATTTTTGCTCATCTGTCCTCTGTACCTGACCTTCCCTTTCACAGAATTCTTTCCTTCCTTACTGACCTCTCACTATTTACTTACTCCTTCTATCCTTAGAACTTATTTATTTCTCTTACCTCTTTGCTAACTCTCTTTTACTTATAGACTTGATTCCCTGCACTCTTTTGAAACAATGCATCTTATTCTCTTATAAAGTTCCTATACTTAGATCATATTTCATAGTATGTATTCTGCTCTGTGTAATACTGTTCTAATGTTAACTCTGTAAATACACATACATCATAATGTGTTTTTACCTGTAATGCTGAGTTTTAATCTTTTGTATTTACTGAACTTGTATTTTGCTGTGGAACTTTTCTGCTGAAAAAGGGCTTTAGCCTAGTCTATCTTTCCTGATCAACAAATGTCAAATAAATAAAAAATAAATAAATAAATGCTATATCATTCCAAGACAAAGGCATATTCCACAGCAGCTGAAAGGTTGGACACAGGGGAGAGCCACCTGGGAGTAGCAGCAAACAGAGCGAGAGAAGTTTTTGTTATATCTGTAGGATGACAATGGTATTAGTTCTGACAACCAGATGGCACCATCACAGGCCACTGTTTTGGAGGAAAGCTCCTATTTTCAGGCCTGATTAACTCCTACACAGGATGTCCCTATTTTTGGAAGTATGTTGCTATTTTCAGGCTTGATTTACCCCTTCATAGAATTGTCTGAATCCCCCTCAACACATGATTTTTGAAGCTGTGTAATACACAAAAAAACAGCTACATGATCAACATACTGGTGGCAACAATAATTTAAAGAAAGAGAACACATATCTTATGTCTCCCTTTTTCTAAAGCAAAAATAAATTACCTGGTTGGCGGACTTTTGCAATGCAGTTCATTAAATCTACAGTTTTTACTCAGTCTCAGTCATAATGTGCTCATATTTTTTCAATAAATTTTGTCATTCTGGTTAGCATGTTTCCTTGTAGTATCCCACATTCATACTGGAAGCAGGAAGAGCTGTGTGCTGTTTGGTTTTCAAATTTTATGCCAATTAGATGTCCAGATTTTTGCTGGTTGTCCCTAATTTCAAGGACCTTTGTTCCTTTTTTCAATGTCTGCAGGTTGAGAGGTATTCCCCATCACCATGCATCATAGTGAATGATGCACCAGGTTCTGTACAGCAGCACTGCACATACACACTTTAGGCAGACAGCAGCATAAGCTGGTTGTGTTTTGTTATAGGAGCATCATTATCCACATTAGAATGGCAGCAGAGATTGTTTGGGATTTGATGGTATTTCTTGCAAGGATACATCTTTAATGTGCATGCCACAGGGACACAGTTGTACCGGGGGTAGTCATTCTCATGCCAATGCATCTTGTTGTGTTTTGAGTATATTGATAGGGCAGATCACTTGTCCGGTGGCACACACACACACACACACACACACACACACACACACACACACACACACACACACACACACACACACACACACATATATGTACACACACACACACACACACACACACACACACACACACACACACACACACACACACACACACACACACACACACACACACACACACACACACACACACACATATATATATAGCTATATGTATGGGTCCCCTTCTAAATATCGAAATTTCAAAACATCAGACCTCTGATTACTGAAGACCAGCAGATCGAAGTTTTGAAATATCGAACCAAAAAACATTCTAAAATGTGAAAACTTATTATCTCACACTTTTGCAGGGAGATAAGCCCCCATGCACCCCCCTCCACACACACCCTGCTACTTAAATATACCAACTCCAAAATCGCACTACAGTGAAGAGAATGGTAAAGTTCCCGTTCCACATTGTACATTGATCTCCATTGGCAAGGTTCAATATTTCAAAACTTCAATGCTCTGGTCTTTGGTAATCAGAAGTTTGATGTTTTGAAATTTTGATATGTATAGAAGGAGACCTATATATATATATATATATATATATATATATATGGGTCCCCTTCACATGGTCGACAGTTCATATGATCGACACTCATTTGGTCGACAGTTCATTTGGTTGACAAGCAGATTTGCCCCCTTCCCCAATGTTGTGCAACCCTGGAGTTGATATATATAGTTAGGGGGTGTTGCACAGCCCCCACATTGGGGGGGGGTGGGGCGAAGCCCCCCACCTAAAATGCTTGTCGATCAAATGAACTGTCGACCAAATAAACTGTCGACCAAATGAGTGTCGATCATATGAACTGTCGACCATGTGAAGGGGACCCATATATATATATATATATATATATATATATATATATATATAGGTCCCCTTCTATACATATCAAAATTTCAAAACATCAAACTTCTGATTACCAAAGACCTGTTAAAATGCCAGGTTTTTGTGATATAAAAAATGAGACCACAATAAATCATTTCAAAACTTTTCTCACCTTTAATGTAACCTATAACCTGTACAATTCAATTGAAAAACAAACAAATCTGTTAGGGAAAGAAAATATAAAAAATAAAAAAGTACAATACGCTGGTTGCATAAGTGTGCACACCCTTAAACTAATGCTTTGTTGTGTGCACACCCTTAAACTAATGCTTTGTTGTGTGCACACCCTTAAACTAATACTTTGTTGAAGCATCTTTTGATTTAATTACAGCATTTAGTCTTCTTGGGTACACACCTGCTATCAATTAAAGAGACTCTGATTAACCCCAAATAAAGTTCAACTGTCTTAGTAGGATTTTCCTGACATTTACTCAGTTGCCTGCTACAGCAAAAGCCATGGTTTGCGGACAGCTTACAAAGCATCAAAGTGATCTTATTCTTGAAAGGTATCAGTCAGGAGAAGGGTACAAAAAAATTTCCACAGCACTGAATATACCATGGAACACAGTGAAGACAGTCATCAAAAAGTGGAGAAAATATGGGACAACAGTGACGTTGCAAAGAACTAGACGTCCCTCCAAAACTGATGAAAAGACAAGACAAAAACTGGTCGGGGGGGCTGCCAAGAGACCTACAGCAACACTGAAGGAGCTGCAGGAATTTCTGGCAAGTACTGATTGTGTACTACATATGACAACAATCTTCCCTATTCTCCATATGTCTGGACTATGGGGTAGGGTTGCAAGATGGAAGTCTTTTCTTACACAGAAAAACACCCATGCCCAGCTAAAATTTGCAAAACAATACATTGTCTCCCAAAAGCATGTAGGAAATTGTGTTATGGTCTGATGAGACCAAGGTTGAACTTTTTGGCCACAATTCCAAAGGGTATGTTTGGTACAAAAACAACATTTTGCATCACCGAAAGAACACCATCCCCATGGTGAAGCATGGTGGTGGCAGTATCATGCTTTGGGGTTGCTTTTCTTCAGCTGGAACTGGGGCTTTAGTCAAGGTGGAGGGAATTATGAACAGTTCCAAATACCAGTCACTTTTGGCCCAAAACCTTCAGGCCTCTGCTAGAAAGCTGAAGATGAAGAGGAATTTCACCTTTCAACATGACAATGACCCCAAGCATACATCCAAATCAACAAAAGAATGGCTTCACCAGAAGAAAATTAAAGTTTTGGAATGTCCCAGCCAAAGCCCAGACTGAAATCCAATAGAACATTTGTGGAGTGACCTGAAGAGGGCTGTGCACAAGAGATGCTGTCGCAATTTGACAGATTTGGAGCACTTTTGGAAGGAAGAGTGGGAAAAAAATTGCCAAGTCAAGATGTGCCATGCTGATAGACTCCTACCCAAGAAGACTGAATGCTGTAATTAAATCAAAAAGTGCTTCAACAAAGTATTAGTTTAAGGGTGTGCACACACAACAAAGTATTAGTTTAAGGGTGTGCACACTTATGCAACCAGAGTATTGCATGTTTTTTATTTTTTTATATTTTTCCCTAGCATATTTGTTTGTTTTTCAATTGGATTGTTTAAGTTATAGGTCACATTAAAGGTAGGAAACGTTTTGAAATGATTTATTGAGGTCTCATTTTTTTATATCATGAAAACCTGGCATTTTAACAGGGGTGTGTACACTTTTCATATCCACTGTATTTATCTATATATATATATATATATATATATATATATATATATATACACACACACACACACACACACACACACACACACACACACACACACACACACACACACACACACACACACACAGATATATATCTACATATACATTTATTGGACTAAAGGCACCAAAAAAAAAATTTTTAAAAACTAAAAGGTGACGGGCATTCATAAGTCAAGTATCTGAAACGCTAATGTGTCCTCAAGGGGGGTCATTTGCATATAATCCATGGCCCCTGCCATAGGAGGTTTAAGGAGAGTAAAAACTCTAGCTTGGTTGGGTCTTTCTTGCTTCATCCCTACCCAGCAACCTACTTAAAAAGCTATAAAAAACTAACACGAGTCTTCTCAAAATGCTAAGTCTTCCTTATTATCTGTGCTGTATGTAGGTGTATGCAGTGCAGGCTAGGATTAGATGAAATGAGTATTAGACCACTTTGTTTGATCAGTTCAGTTGTGCTTAGAAAAAAAAAATATGTGTTACGTAAACTAGGTGGCACCCATTAATATGCAATGTCAATAGCCTTGCAGCAGTATTCCGTTTTGATTGGTCAGCTTTGGCTTGATGGACACCCTTACTGTTACAAGGCTGTAGATGGCACCATACTGTGACATTTATTTATTTTTATTTTATTTGCAGTTGGTTTACCAGGATAGTCCATTGGGCCAAAATGAACCCGTTTTCAATGGAGTCCTGGGGAGAAAAGCTCCATACAATATAGATTACAGTAGGTATTAGACATACTTAAACATTATTAAAATCACAGTAGACAAATACAAATGCAATGCACAACAATTACAGTTAATGTAAGTGTTAAAAACTGATGGCAGATTATAGGGATTATACATAAATTCAAAATTCTACTAAAGTTATTTCATAAAGAGAGTTCAACACATGAGAGGTAGAGTGTAGAGTATTCTTACATATTCTATAGTAATAACAGGAAAGTGGGAGTTATGGATAATGAGAGAGAGAAATCAAGGGTGTAAGCAGGAGTAAGAGGAAAAGGGGATGTTCAAAGGGTGGGAGCAATCTAATGGAAAAAAAAAAACATGTGACAGAGTTGTGAAATACTGTAGCCTGGTGAGTGCCACAGTCGAAAAAATGCAAGTTTTTTTTTTCCATTTTTTTTTCTGGTTATAGTAATAGGACATGGGTAGCCAATTCATGTTCAATTACTGCTTTCATCTAAACCCTTGGAATCAGTTGTTTAGGGAAACTGATGATGCTTTCTGACTTGGCAATCTCTAGTCATCTATAAATATATGACTAAAGGCTATCAAGAAGTGTGCATTTTAAGTGCATTTTAATGGTTGTCCTTAGCAACAAACACCAGTGTTTACCTAGAAATGTCTAATTAAGTATTCACATGATTAGAGATAGCCAGGAATTGTAGTGATGTGGAGTAGGACAGTTTGCAGATAGCCTTTTTCTTTTTTTATTTTAAATTATGACATAATGTGAGGTGAAACTGGGCATTATAGTTATACTGCTCACAGCAGAATATACATTTTTTTTTTTTTATTTCATTTAATCTTGGTCGACATAAAACGAGTCTGTGTATATTTCTCAAATTTGCACAAGAAGTTTAGACATAGCCAAAATAATGGAATAACAACATCAGGGACAATATTTAAATATTACTGTAATTCACTTAAAAAGTAAATTATGCAACTGTTCTTGCACTGACATGCATTTTCTGATCAATAAGAAGGATGAAACTCTAATGTCCGGCATCATTGATTTGTCTATCTATAATCCTCAGTGACTTCCTAGGAAATTGTGGACTGAACAAAAAATCTGAGGCAAAAATCAGACATGTTCTGCAAAATTAGGCCAAATGAGAGCTATGGTTCCATGTGTACCTCTCAATGTTTTTATTCTAGAATTCTGTACATAGCAAACTGATGTGGGGCAGAAATCAGGAACAATTTTTAAATATCACTATAATTAACTTAAAATAATTGAACAACAGGTTTTGCATCAACATGCTTTTTTGAACAATAAGAAGTATAGATATTCCATAAAATCAGGGACAGTTGAGATGTATGGTACTGTCTAGTAGCACCTTCAGCCCTCTGCAGCAGCAGACATTTTTTTTACTGCTTTTGGTGATCACAGCTGATTGCCAGAAGTGGCTGTTTGGAGAGGAGAGGAAGCATAAATCTCAACTGTATGTCATTTTACAAGTAACTCTCCTCATTTTGAATGTTTAAAGTTTCATGTTCCACACTAAAGAGATCCATCATGTTTTCATTGCTATAATTTTTTAAGCAATTTGGAACCATATTGTCACATCAAAACAACTTTTTTTAAAATAAGTATAAACAAAGTGTTATTAACTGTGTTCTGAAATGCTGTGCTCCAGTGAATGCCCCAATACAAAAATACAACTTTATTCCCTTTTTTATCTGATCATAGTAATAGGACATGGATTGCTAACACATATCTTATTACTACTCCGTCTAAGCACTTGCAATCTGTTGTTAATGGCAACTGATAATGCTCTTTGGATAAGCAATCTCTAGTTATCCATGACTATGGCAGTGCAGCCTAAGCACCTGTTACTGGCTGCTTTTAGCTATAGACTGCAATGCTTCCCTGCTAATTTTAAGTCAAGTCGTCAGATGACTAGAGATTGCCAGGGATGGTAGTGATGTGGAGTGGGACAGTTTGCAGATACAACCCTTTTTATTATTTTAAATTATGGCTGACCATGAGATGAAACTGTGGGAATTATAGTGACCATAGCAAAATATACATTTTTTATTTTTTTAAATGCAATTTTATTGTGCTTGACATGGGGTGACTCCCTGTGCCACTCAACTTAACAATTATGGGTATTGCCAAAAATAATAAGGTAACAAAACGAGGAACAGTTTTTAAATATTACTCTAATTCACTTAAAATTTTAGTTGAGCAACAGTATTTATAGGCTTCTTAAGTTTGGCAAGAACCTTTTCTACTTGTGTTAGTTTACTTTTTCAAATAATTTCTGCTACATTATCAACATATTATCATAATATTCTGTATGGCTGTTATTCTTCTTCTTAAGAGTCTGCATCCAAAATCTGTTAAATCCCCCCCCCCCCACGCTTTATAATCATCATCATCATCCATTTCCACTTTGAATTACAACCTTCTGCATGTGTTATGTATAAGAGACATAACCGTGTAGCTCTAAAGTAACATTTCAAATTAGGTAATCCTAAATCACCTTGTTCTATTGGAATAATCAATTTATCACACTTGCCCCTTGCCCCTTCCCCTCCCAGATAAAATCCTTCAACTCTTTATTAATTACTGCTCACAACTTCTCCTTTATTTGATAAAAAAATATGCCAGACCTGTATATAAAACTAATGGGACTAAAACATTTTCACTTTTGGTATCTTGCTATCCATATCTAAAAACAAGAGATTCCAGTTTCTCAGTTTTTTTATTATAGTTTGTTTAGTCTCTTCCCATATATCCTTAGTTGCCACAAAAGTATCCTTTTTAATCCATACTCTCAAATACTTAATTTTATCATATCCATATAAATATGGGTACTGCTGAACCAATTCATGTGTGGGAACATAGTTTATAGCTATAGCTAACTTTTCTTGATTACCATACCAATTATATCCTTGAATTTCTGAGACCCTTGTTTTCTTTGCCAATGGCTCTAAATATAGCACAAATAACAAAGGGGAAAGAGGACACCCCTGTTTGATTCCAGTGTTCAGACACAACTTATCAGAGAGGAACCCTCTCTCTTTAACTTTTTGCCTCCGATCCCTCATATATCCTTCTAATTAACCGTATTATTGTATCAGGGACTGCAAATGCTACCATTGCCTTGCTCATAAAATCCCAGATTAATCTGTTGAATGCTTTCTCTGCATCAGGACCACCAACAACAGTGATTTCTTACATTCTGCTTCCTTCTGGATCATTGTTCTGTTCTTTTTCTTCTTCTTCTTTCAGCTTTTCCTGGTTAGGGGTCGCCACAGCAGATCATCTGTCCGCTCATGATTGGCAGTGGAGTTTTACAGTGTTGAGTTGCCAGCCCGGCACCCAACCTTCCACAGAAGGCACACACATGCACACACTCACACCTAGGGCCAATTTAGAGTGTTCAATCTAACTACTGCATGTCTTTGGGATGTGGGAGGAAACCGGAGCACCTGGAGAAAACCCACGCGACCACAGGGAGAACATGCAGACTCCGCACAGAAGGCACCCCAGCCAAGAATCGAACCGGAGAACCTCTTGCTGTGAGGTGGAAATGCTAACCGCTGCACCACCGTGGCCACCCTAACTGCTGCACCACTGTGGCCGCCATTCTGTTAATGTTGTCAAATGTTTGCCCCCCCTCCACAATACTGCATTGACCCATATATATTAATTTTGGTAATACTGTTAACATTCTTTTAGCTGTTATGGACATATGCACTTTATCATCATGATTCAAAATTGAAATGAGCCTTACATGAAGCTGGATCTGATGGGTTGTTGCAGTTTTTAGGTATTACAGCCACCACATTTTCTTACAAGATGTTAGTGCTTCCCCTCCTCTTAAAATATTGTTAAATAAAACCTTCTAGATCTTTATCACTTTCTTCCATCCTAGCTTCCAAATTTCCAAAGGAATACCATCTATTCCTTGAGAACTTCCTGCACAATAATTATATATCACCATTTTTGTCTCCTCTCCTCCTATCTCAACTGTTAATTGTTGAGCATTATCTACATCTAACCTTGGTATACTTAAGTTTTCCTTAAATATTTCCATTTGTGCTCTTTCTCGATTTCCACATTTCTTTGCTTTATACAAATGTTCATAAAATTTCCCAAATATCTCTAACAACTCTACAGGATCTCTGGTTAGTTTTCTTGTTATAGGCTCTTTAAGTCTGGCAACAACCCTTTCTACTTTTTGTTGCCTAAGTTGCTGTGCTAAAAGTTTTTTTGGGCTCTGGAGTTATTATCACAAAACAGTTGCTTAACAGCAATCTTTCTAAACTAATGCATATTATCTGGGTACTCCATTATTTTCTCTTTAGCACTCTGCAGTTGCTCCTCTTCTTGCTCTGCGGCATTCCCCTTATTCTAATTCTTTAACCTTTGGAAGCCCCTCTAAATAATTCTTGTTACTTTTTAACTATATCTCTTTTTATTTTATTTCTATCCTATTTTATACTGTGCTTTCATTTTATTCCACTCTCTAGCTTTTAACTTTTGAAGAAATTTCTATCTTCCCTACTAACTCTGGATTTATTTCAATTACCCATTCCTTCAATTCTTCTATTTTTTAACAGATAGGTTTGGAAGTACCACTGTCTCATTTTTACTTCATTTTCCTACATTTTTATCTTAGTTGTTATTGGTACATGATCTGAAATAGTTATTGGATGTATGTCAAAGTTTTCAGTTAAATGTATATGTTCCTGACAAATATAATTTCTGTCATGTTTAACCCAGTTGTAGTAACCTGGGGAGTAATATGTAAATTATCACTGAGTTCTTGCTACTGAATTCACATCTTCCATACCAAATATTTTCCTAAATTTCTTCAGAAATGTACCCTCTTTTGTTATATTTTCCCTTCTAGGCCTTCCACATACATCCTCACTGTTGCAAATCAAGTTCTGGTCTCCACCTATAAGTAATATTCTCTGCTGAAAGCTGATTATTTTCCCCAGATTTTCTTAAGCTCCATAATGATACTTTTAGGTGGAATGTAAACACATCAGCATAATCATCTTCCTTTGCCAATAGCCCTTTAATACCACAGTTATACCATTATTATCTTGTTTTCCTCACCAGTAACTATTTGATCTCCTCTAGCAATTAATATAAGTAGTCCTGTTTTCATTTGTCCCTGATATTCAGCAGAATAGCCATCCTGAAATCCTTTCTTTATTAAATTCACATGTTCATTTTTTTCTAAATATGTCTCCTGTACCATTGCTGTTTGTACTTTGCATTTCTTAATATAATTCAATACTCTTACTGTTTTGTCTATACCTGTGAGACCATTTGCATTCCAAAATAGTATGGATAATGTAGCCATTATGGTAAAAAGTTATTATACCCATCTGTTATGTATGTCAGCTTTTTTAAATGTTCTGTTTTCAGCTTCTGTGTTATATGAACCCACTAATGTTTGTCAGGTTGATCCTTTATACTGTTGTTTCTTGTCATCTCCATTTGAAACTATGTCACATTTTGCAAGGCTTTTTGTTTTAATGAAAAACCTCAAACAAAAAAGCCAGACATATAACCAAAACACTACCATAACCTATTAACTTAAAACAAAAACACAGACCACAAAATTATGTACATCTTCAAATAATATTTAAACCTCCTGACAGGAACAATTGTCCCAAATCAATAGCTGCACTCACAGGCTTTGCCTAATCTAAAATTAAGGTTACCCATGCTAAAGTGCATGTCACAACCTGTGATCCTACTTACACTAATTGCTATCTGTTCTTGTCTTATCTTTATTCCCCTCCCAGATGTGAAAAATAGCTGTATGCTTTCAGAAAGCATGAACTTTTAGCCTTAAGAAAAAATGCACTGGCTATTTTTAAATATAACTAAATTATACAGTTTTCTTATACATGCATTGATGTATTTATGTACCAGAAAAAAACTGCTATCTCTTTTTAAACTTTATTTTTTATTAAGCTGCTTGCCCTTGTACCTTTTAATTTTATATTTGTCTCAGCAAACAATGTCCAGAGCAATCTAGATTTATTGCCTGGTCCTGAAGTTAGCTTGTCTCCAGGGAAAAATAAGAACAGAATGCACAGCTGCCACTTGCTGCAGCGTTGTCTTATTTTTTATAGTACACACACACTTTCACAAGAAACTTTTTATTAGATTAAGCCAGGAGCATTAATCCAGACATTTGCCTGTGCAAAAGTAAGAGAAAATATCTCAACTCTACATATATTATAATCAGTGCACTTTTACACCCCACCCCCAATTGCAACTGGCCAAGGTTACAGCATATTAACTTGAGCATGCTTTTGTCCAGTCTTTCTTCTATTTTTTTACATTTTAATGCCTACATTTCTTTAAGAAAAGTTACTCTTTCTTTCCTTCTCTTTTTCATTTTTAGTGTCCTTACAAACATTAATGACATGAAGTGGGATATATGCTTGTCTATCCCCTCAAAAATTAGCAAAGTCAGCAAAAGTCTAATCTTTCTCAGCCACTTTAAATGCCCAGTGTCCTTGAATGCCAGGAATTAATGGACAAATGAGTCAATGGGGCTGTGCTTAATGGTTGTGAGAAGAATAGGGGACCAAAATGAGCATATTTCCCCTTCATGGAGCCCAGTCATCTTTTTCACTTCCTCTGAATGACTGACATTCCTTACCAAGTTAATTTTCATATGTTGTTACAGTTAATATGTTTCCAGAAAAACAAAACAAATAAAACTCTTGAACCTCCTTGGAATGCCTGACAATAATAATTATGATAACAATCTCACACCTCTCCTTAGAAATGGAATTACTCATACACCATGCCAGTTATAAATATTCCTGAAAGTTTATTTCATTATTTCTTAATCTAGGTAAGTAGACTATTGCATGCAAATCTTTTAAAACAATATCCCAGGCCCCAAGGGCAACAGTAAAAATTACATGCAGGGATAATTCCGAATAGTCAAGAAGCATCATGTTTTGGCAGGTGGGAAAAAAATCAGAAAAACTTAAGAAATCCGATGTGAATAAAAGAAACTCATGCAAAACCCACACAGTTTGTTTAGCTTTATATAGAATATGCTTTATCCAAAAACTCCTCCCTAATCCATTCCAGCCATTTTCTAGCTTTGTGTTTCTGCTTGCACTTTATTTTGAATGTGATTCTAAAAATAATACCCCTGCAGTACATTTATGAGTTAAACTGTTTCTGTTACTACTTTCCCATTTTCAGCCAAGCAAATTGTTTTTCTATTGACCTCTGTCTTCCACCACTCAGCACGCACACTTCATTTCCCTTCTCTGGGATTATTTCTCCTACCCGTGACTACAGCAAGCATTTCTCTGCCATATTTTTGAATTGGAAACATGCTGTCAGAAGTTTTAGTGATCAAAATTTATGGTATCTGTTACATTTATTTATTTATTTTTAATGTTTACTAGTGTTTTTTTTATACTGTTTGAGACTTTAGCAATTAGCACAGAGTACTAAAGCAGCAACTTGTTAATGAGCTGCTTTCTATGTCAAAGGTGCAGTGTCTGAATCTCTCTTTGTAGGGTTGGGATACTGGCATAATGGTTTAGGTATTTACCTTACAGACACAAGATGCAGGGTAATTCTCACATGGGGCAATTGGATAGGCTTAAAATAGCCCACAAGGGCAGTTAGCTTAGCACTAATCTATGAACCTAAGACTGACTATTCTTCAATTATTTCAAGTGATTATATTTATTAGCCACCCGTCATAAACCATATGAAAACAAGTGAAGCAAAAGAAAACATATGTATCTCTCTCAGTCTTCAAACTCAGCCTTGTCTTATTGTCATCTGAGACAGTAACTGGAGTGGCACAAAAAACTAGATGTTTGATCGTACTAGTTTGTGTTAAAAAATGTGCTGAGCCCTCATTAACAGTAACTGACCACTATGGAAGATTAAGTAGCTAACACTGTGAACTATATTAGAGGTGTGAAGCTGCAGTTACTAATAATACTGGCTGTGCTAATGAGACTTGTAACTATTAGGAAGCTTGATTACCAGCAGGAAAATGCATTGCATTTTGCTGTTGTGTCTCTCAGGAAAAACTCTAGGTCATATAAGGCATCATGATGCTGCTAAGTGTGGTTCCCCCTGAGAGAGCAGGGCCCTACTAGGCCAAATAGGCCCAACTGGTCGAAGGCCAGTCTTGGTCCTCTTTGTCTTACCCTTGCTATGCTACTGATCTACTCTATAATCTAACTAATGACCATAGATATGTTTAAAGTATCTTTCAACAGTAGCTACTGGCAGTGATGTTTTCTACCACTGTGATGTAGCTATGACTTTTGTGACCTGTTGAGGAGTTCATACTTACAGACATTTTTGCCCAGTCAGGATGTTTGGAAAACCATTGGTGCTTTACACTGCATTAGGTTCACAGGTTCCTAAGTAATTACTAGGCTATTAGTCTGCAGACTAGTAGAAGCCTAGCGAATATCCAGAGGTTGGAACCAAACCTTGTACCTTGTATCTGTGAAGCAAAGACCTTAACTGTTATGCCAACCCATACCCCATTACATTTTTCTAATGTCAGAAGGATTCATTCAGTTTATGTAGTCTGCCAGTTAAGTGCACTTCTCATTCTAGACTCCATCCATCCTTCATTACTTCCCACCCTTTCTCCACTTTCTAATACCTTCATAGAGTCTTTCTACCCTCATTCTAGCAGCCCATGCTATTTTCCATGACCCTCTCCATGAAGTACTTTTCAAGAAAGTAGATGTTCTCTACAGTTTGTTACTTCTGCACCCTTCTCTCCCTATTCTCCTTGTTCAGGGTTACCTCTGCATATCTACCTGACATGACATTATGAACCCATAAAATATCCCCCCACTCCATTTCTTTTAGTATCCAATGAATAAGACTCCTGTTCCTCTAATGTCTGCTCATATCCTCCTTCATTCTACACAAACTCTTCTAGTGGACTTCTTCTGTATTCATTTCAGCATGAAATCATCATCCTTTTATGACCTTTAGACCTGCAAAAAGTATTCAGGATGTAGCCTGATCAGAGCCTGGCAGGCAGATCAGCAGCATCATCTATTTACTTCTTGAGCCTTTTCTGTTGAAGATGTTTCCTAATATTCCATTTGCTTCCTCCACAGCACACCCACTCTGCTCCAGGTGAAAATCACACAGATCCTTTCCTTGGAATGTTACCATCAATTTCACACACCCGTCAAATAGTTCTTGCCAGTGTTTTCATGGCTTAAGCACTGTACACTGATTCATATTTGTCAGCAGTAAGCTGCTGCTGCCAACTTGGCCAACTTTTCCAAGTCTTTCCTTAGACTTTTCACTCCTTCATCTACTACTGCATCTGTCTTTGTGTCATTAATGAAAAGACCAGTCCTGCTCTGTACTCACTGAAGTGAGTCTAAAATGAAAACACACACTGCTGAGTACTGGGCCATCACCTGCATTGCATATTTTAGAACGTCCTTTAATGGTGAGATAGTCCATCTCATCATAACCCTCAGTAACCTATCCTTCAACTATGCCCTCTCCTGTTCTTTAGTGTCATTCCTCCACCATACTCTGCAGATTTCCTAAAGGCCATCTATGTGTGATTGAATCAAAGGGTCTTGTTAACGTCCAGATAAACCATTGTCTACCAGTAATGCCCTATCAGATTCACCTGTAGCACAATCACAAAACTAAGTCTGGTTTGACTAACAGTTTCTTCTGGCCACAAATCTCTGTCAGTTAGTTCTTTAGGAAAACCGCTAACTTTTCCCTAAGGATTTTGTCATGAATTGGTTTGCTACCAGATATTAGGCTAACAGTGATACCATTTGTGCTATATTTCAGTTCTCAGGCACTTCTTCAGTGACTAGTGATCTGAAGAAGATCTCTATCAGGGAGTCACCTGAACATGAGTCAGATTCCTCAGGACCCTGAAAGGCAGTCCATCTGGTCCTTGTACCTTATCTTCTTGTGAGGCAGTTATTTCCTATGTCATTTCATCTCTATAGATCTTGGTGCCCATCCACTGTTCTTTCTTCACTCTACCATAATGTTATCCCAGCATGACACCCGTTCTTTATTTTCATTTTCAAGATCAAGGTAAAGTATTCAGCAAGTACCTCTGCTTTTCCCATCTTTGGTGATCTCCTTCTCATCCTTGCTCAGCCTGGACAGTTCTGCTCATAATTTCCTTCTTTTTACAATATACCTAAACGTTTTGGTCCCCTTCTTGGCTCTCTCTTCCAAATCACTTTTGACTCTCTTCCCCTCTCCTCTCCTCCTTGTACTGTGTCTCCTTCACTTCCACAGCCTGAATACTCACTCTTTTGCCCTAAACACTAATTACACCTCCCTCTGCAGCCACACTGACCTTCTCCTATTTTCCTTATTTTGCCAATTCCTCAAAAACTTGCCCATGGTCCTGAATACCATACCTTGAGCCCACTGCTACAGATAGTTTACACTCTTCATTTGCCTCCAGTTCCTTACTCATTTTTTATCTTCTTCCATAACACAGAATAATTCAGCCTACTAAAGTCCTACATTGTTGACTTTGTCTTGGTTTCTTGTTCTAGTCAGTTTGTACTACACACTGACATGATTACTGCTTACTGACAATGCCTACAACCTGACATCACTAACCTCCTCTGATTTGGTTAGAACCATGTCATGAAGTTTGACCTTTCTGCTATAATCCTGTACGTGATGGCTGAAAATATCATCACAAAGACCTCAGTCATCTCCTACAAGCTTCCCTGTCTGGAATTTGGGATCTTTCAGTTTGCAATGACAGTTTTGATCCCCCATGATAAACTTCTTCATACCAGACTCCTATATTCTGTCTGCAGTTTCACATCTCTCTTTATGTGTCATGGAGAAAATATGCTGTATTGCTCTAGTAAGACCCGAAAAATCTTGCTTTTAAACACCAGCATAGATAAAAGTTTAAATGATCATTTAAATTTTAAATGTTTGCTTAAAAAAACAAAAGATAAGATTATTTCTTTAATATGAATATATTTTTATTAATAAGATTCAGCAATAATAAGATGAATTTAACAATGGGATTTATGTTTTTTGATGTGATTCATTTAAATAGATTTTTATTGGAGATCATTAAACGGACGGCACAGTGGTGCAATGGTTGCATTGTTGCCTTACAGCAAGAGGTTCTCCAGTTTGATTCTCATCTGGGGTGCCTTCTGTGGAAAGTCTACATGTCCTCCCTGCATTTGTCTGGATTTCCTCCAGGTGCTCCAGTTTCCTCCCATGTTACAAAGACATGCATCTGGAGAATTTCTCCCTGGTCCTCCACTAAAAAGTGCTTTTGTTCCAAGTCAGACTTTCCTGGTAAACAAATGTTAAATTAAATAAACACGACTTTCATTTTAAGTTTAAATGCATTCACTTATATGATGTTAATCTTGAGTCTGAGGAAGTCATTTGTGATGAAAGTGCTTACTCATTAAAATTTTTTTTTATGTTAAACATTAAGCTTCTTTATCAATAAAGCCATGAGTCAGGTATGTGTTAGTATTTTTCTGTTTTATATGAGATAATTAGATTTCTGATTATTAAATTGTAGACTTAATAATTTAGCAAACTTATGAATAAATGTTGCCATTTCAATCAAGGATTATTCTAAATTTAATAAGATTAATATTATATCATCTACAAAATGTATTATTTTTTAATTATAATTTTCATTTATTTTTAAACCTTGTATTTTAAATTAGATCTTTTAGTAACTGAAGGATTTCTATAGATAAAGCAAAAGGTAATTGAGGCAATGAACAACCGTGTTTTGTACTTTTTTATGGTAATGTAATCTGAAGAATAGGGACCAAGTGTTGCTTAAGTCTTATTACCTTTATATAGATTTATTAAAAGATATATAAATTGACTTGGGAATTCAAATAATTTGAATGTTTTAAATAAATAATTGCAGTTTATTGAATGAAAGGCTTCTTCCAATGTGTAAGCTAATAAATAGAGCTTCTTGTTTTTTATTAGCTATAATGTCTAGAATGGAGATTATTCTTTTAATATTAGCACAAATTATGAAATAAAAATTGTGCAGATACAAGGCAAAGGAGACCAACCACTCAACATCAGGAAAACTTAGCTTTAATGTAGGATGTAAGCACTTTCACAATGATAACATTGCTTCTTCAGACGTCTGAAGAAGCATGTTATCATTGTGAAACCATTTACATCCTACATTAAAGCTGAGTTTTCCTGACGTTGAGTGGTTGGTCTCCTTTGCCTTGTATCTGCACATTTTTTCTTTCATATTTGGTGCTTCTGCAGCTTCGTGTCATTCATCATTGGTTTATTGCCTGTTGTTCATTGATCTTTTAATATTAGCTTGAATTTCTCTTTTGTAATCAAATCCTGACCGATCTGAATGTATTTTTGTTTAATTTATCAGAAATAATGGGTATAAATATTTTATTATCAATGTTTAAAAGTGATATTGGTCTATAAAATAAACAGAACACAGTGTTTGTGTTTTCTTTATAAATTAGAAGGATTAATGAACATCTCCATGAAGGTGGGATTTTCCCATTTAGCTGTATTTCATTAAACACTTTATAAAAAAAAAATGGGGGAGGGATAATTTAAACATTTTGGTATTACGGTTATTATACCACCAATCCCAGGAGATTTATTGGTTTTCAGTTTTTAAATTTTTTTTTTATATTCCATCCATACATATCTGTTCAAGAAGTTTTTTCTTTTAAAACAGATGAGATTTTTAAAATAAAAGTACTATCACAAAAATTTTTGATATTTAGGTTAAGAGATTCATTTCCTATTGGAGTTTGATTTAAGGATAAATACTATTCTGTAAAAGCTTACAAGATATCATTAATATCTGTGTAAATTTTATTGTTTATCCGATTATTGATCTGATTTATTTGATTAATCTTAGAATATAACCTTATTCTTCTAGATAAAGTACTTGTGTTTTGGTGTCATAGGATAGGATGCTAATTTTATTTTTTCTATGGCTATGGCAGTTTTATATGATAGGAGATTTGAGTATTTCTTATTTAATGCATCTGTTTCAGTTTTCTTAATTTTGTTTCCCAAAAAAGATTTAGACTTTGTATTTTACAATTTAGTTTGAATATTTTTGTCCCAGTCTTTAACTTTTCTATGCTAAGCTACTGCTCTGTTATGAATGAATGCTTTAAAACCTTCCCAAATAATAAGTTTATCTACATGTTCAGTATTGTTGATTTGCATAAAAAGTTTACTTTTGATTGAAACCAAGATTTAAGCTCTTTAAATTAGTTATATATGAAAGCATTCTATTTATTATTAGTATTTTTTAATTTCTTGATATCTTTAAAATAAGACCATTATAAATAAATAACTAAATAAATAAATAAAACAATAATGATGATCTGAGACTGGGCAAGGGGTAAGAATAAAGTTATATATTTTAGTTATTAGATCATGAGATATTAAGATTTTATCTATTCTGGTTTATGTTCCATAATTATAGGAATAATGTACATTTAGTGAACTTTTGTTCCTTAAGTGGAAGGCATCTTCAAATTTAGTAGCTCAGTCCAATTATTAAGCAATTTAGTTTTGTGAGTAATCTCCTATGTTCTAACAGCTAAAGTATCTAACCTATTCATTAAACTATTAAAATCACTCCATTATTACATTTCTTTTTGCATTGTTTAGAACAAAATCAAGATCGTTTTTAGCTGTTTTAATACCCATTCCTGGAGGCTAATGACCAAATTCTATTATTGAACTTCATCACTATGGTCATTAGACTCTCTTGATCTTCATACTTAAAAAGGAAATGTGGCATTATTATATTTTTCCATAATATCATAATTCCTCACATCTTTTCTTAAAGTTCACTTGGGCTAAAATTATCAACTTACCAGGATTCCATTTATTAATAGCTAAATGTTTAAAATGAGTTTCTTGAAGAAATATTATTTGTAAATTATTTATATTGAGACATTTTAATAGACTCTTCCTTTTAATAAGATTATTTAATCTATTATCATTCAGGGAATTTAACGTTAATTCCATTTTTTATTTGCGAGAGATAATATGCATGTACATAAATATATTAATGTGAATACAATTATACACACAAATATGTATACACACACACACACACACACATACTTTCACACATACATATTCCCCAAAATATATATTTTAATTATGTTACTAATTTGACTATAAAATTCAATGCCTTCATTTTTATTAAGTAGAACTTATAAGAAATTACAGACAGCTTAGTACTAATGTATGAACCTAAGACTGACTATTCTTCAATTATTTCAAGTGATTGTATTTATTAGCCACCTGTCATAAACCATATGAAAACAAGTGAAGCAAAATAAAACATATGTATCTCTCTTTCTCAGTCTTCAAACTCAGCCTTGTCTTATTGTCATCCGAGACAGTAACTGGAGTGGCACAAAAAACTAGATGTTTGATCGTACTAGTTTGTGTTAAAAAATGTGCTGAGCCCTCATTAACAGTAACTGACCACTATGGAAGATTGAGTAGCTAACACTGTGAACTATATAAGAGGTGTGAAGCTGCAGTTACTAATACTGGCTGTGCTAATGAGACTTGTAACTATTAGGAAGCTTGACTACCAGCAGGAAAATGCATTGCATTTTGCTGTTGTCTCTCAGGAAAAACTCTAGGTCATATAAGGCATCATGATGCTGCTAAGTGTGGTGCCCCCTGGGAGCAGGGCCCTACTAGGCCAAATAGGCCCAACTGGTCTAAGGCCAGTCTTGGTCCTCTTTGCCTTACCCTTGCTATGCTACTGAACTACTCTATAACCTAACTAATGACCATATATATGTTTAAATTATCTTTCAACAGTAGCTACTGGCTGTGATGTTTTCTACCACTGTGATGTAGCTATGACTTTTGTGACCTGTTGAGGAGTTCATACTTACAGACATTTGTGCCCAGTCAGGATGTTTGGAAAACCATTGGTGCTTTTATACTGCATTAGGTTCACAGGTTCCTAGGTAACTACTAGACTATTAGTCTGCAGACTAGTACAAGCCTAGCAAATATCCAGAGGTTGGAACCTAACCTTGTACCTTGTATCTGTGAAGCAAAGACCTCAACTGTTATGCCAACCCATACCCCATTACATTTTTCTGATGTCAGAAGGATTCATTCAGTTTATGAAGTCTGCCAGTTAAGTGCACTTCTCATTCTAGACTCCTTCCATCCTTCATTACTTCCCACCCTTTCTCCACTTTCTAATACCTCCATGGAGTCTGTCTTTCTACACCCATTCTAGCAGCCCATGCTATTTGTCCATGACCCTCTCCATGAAGTACTTTTCAAGAAAGTAGATGTTCTCTACAGTTTGTTACTTCTGCACCCTTCTCTCCCTATTTTCCCTGTTCAGGGTTACCTCTGCATATCTACCTGACATGACCTTATGAACCCATAAAATATCCCCCCACTCCATTTCTTTTAGTATCCAATGAATAAGACTCCTGTTACTCTAATGTCTGCTCATATCCTCCTTCATTCTACACAAACTCTTCTAGTGGACTTCTTTTATATTCATTTCAGCATGAAATCATCATCCTTTCATGACCTACAGACCTGCAAAAAGTATTCAGGATGTACCCTGATCAGAGCCTGGCAGACAGATCAGCAGCATCATCTATTTGCTTCTTGAGCCTTTTCTATTGAAGATGTTTCCTAATATTCCGTTTGCTTCCTCCACAGCCCTCCCACTCTGCTCCAGGTGAAAATCACACAGATCCTTTCCTTGGAATGTTACCATCAATTTCACACCCCCGTCAAATAGTTCTTGCCAGTGTTTTCATGGCTTAAGCACTGTACACTGATTCATATTTGTCAGCAGTAAACCTCTGCTGCCAACTTGGCCAACTTTTCCAAGTCTTTCCTTAGACTTTTCACTCCTTCATCTACTACTGTATCTGTCTTTGTGTCACTAATGAAAATACCAGTCCTGCTCTGTACTCACTGAAGTAAGTCTAAAATGAAAACACACACTGCTGAGTACTGGGCCATCACCTGCATTGCATATTTTAGAACTTCCGTTAATGATGAGATAGTCCATCTCATCATAACCCTCAGTAACCTATCCTTCAACTATACCCTCTCCAGTTCTTCAGTGTCATTCCTGCACCGTACTCTGCAGATTTCCTAAAGGCCATCTATGTGGGATTGAGTCAAAGGGTCTTGTTAACGTCCAGATAAACCATTGTCTACCAGTAATACCCTATTAGATTCACCTGTAACACAATCACAAAACTAAGTCTGGTTTGACTAACAGTTTCTTCTGGCCACAAATCTCTGTCAGTTAGTTCTTTAGGAAAACAGCTAACGTTTCCCTAAGGATTTTGTCATGAATTGGTTTGCTACCAGATATTAGGCTAACAGTGATACCATTTGTGCTATATTTCAGTTCTCAGGCACTTCTTCAGTGACTAGTGATCTGAAGAAGATCTCTATCAGGGAGTCACCTGAACATGGGTCAGATTCCTCAGGACCCTGAAAGGCAGTCCATCTGGTCCTCGTACCTTATCTTCTTGTGAGGCAGTTATTTCCTATGTCATTTCATCTCTATAGATCTTGGTGCCCATTCACTGTTTTTTCTTCTCTCTACCATAATGTTATCCCAGCATGACACCCTTCCTTTATTTTCCTTTTCAAGATCAAGGTAAAGTATTCAGCAAGTACCTCTGCTTTTCCCATCTTTAGTGATCTCCTTCTCATCCTTGCTCAGCCTGGACAGTTCTGCTCATAATTTCCTTCTTTTTACAATATACCTAAACGTTTTGGTCCCCTTCTTGGCTCTCTCTTCCAAATCACTTTTGACTCTCTTCCCCTCTCCTCCTTGTACTGTGCCTCCTTTACTTCCACAGCCTGAATACCCACTCTTTTGCCCTAAACACTAATTACACCTCCCTCTGCAGCCACACTGACCTTCTCCTATTTTCCTTATTTTGCCTCTTCCTCAAACACTTGCCCATGGTCCTAAATACCCTACCTTGAGCCCACTGCTACAGATAATTCACACTCTTCATTTGCCTCCAGTTCCTTACTCATTTTTGATCTTCTTCCATAACACAGAATAATTCAGCCTACTAAAGTCCTACATTGTTGACTTTGTCTTGGTTTCTTGTTCTACTCAGTTTATACTACACACTGACATGATTACTGCTTACTGAC
Organism: Protopterus annectens; assembly: GCF_019279795.1. Taxonomy (NCBI): domain Eukaryota; kingdom Metazoa; phylum Chordata; order Ceratodontiformes; family Protopteridae; genus Protopterus; species Protopterus annectens. Next base: position 275,999,454 of record NC_056736.1, on the reverse strand, counting down.
AATGCCTACAACCTGACATCACTAACCTCCTCTGATTTGGTTAGAACCATGTCATGAAGTTTGACCTTTCTGCTATAATCCTGTGCGTGATGGCTGAAAATATCATCACAAAGATCTCAGTCATCTCCTGCAAGCTTCCCTGTCTGGAATTTGGGATCTCTCAGTTTGCAATGACAGTTTTGATCCCCCATGATAAACTTCTTCATACCAGACTCCTATATTCTGTCTGCAGTTTCACATCCTCTTTTTATGTGTCATGGAGAAAATATGCTGTATTGCTCCAGTAAGACTCAAAAAGTCTTGCTTTTAAACACCAGCATAGATAAAAGTTTAAATGATTATTTAAATTTTAAATGTGTGCTTAAAAAAACAAAAGCTAAGATTATTTCTTTAATATGAATATATTTTTATTAATAAGATTCAGTAATAATAAGATGAATTTAACAATGGGATTTATGTTTTTTGATGTGATTCATTTAAGTAGATTTTTATTGGAGATCACCTAAATGGACGGCACAGTGGTGCAATGGTTGCGTTGTTGCCTTACAGCAAGATGTTCTCCAGTTTGATTCTCATCTGGGGTGCCTTCTTTGGAAAGTTTGCATGTCCTCCCTGCATTTGTCTGGATTTCCTCCAGGTGCTCCAGTTTCCTCCCATGTTACAAAGACATGCATCTGGAGAATTTCTCCCTGGTCCTCCACTAAAAAGTGCTTTTGTTCCAAGTCAGACTTTCCTGGTAAACAAATGTTAAATTAAATAAACACGACTTTCATTTTAAGTTTAAATGCATTCACTTATATGATGTTAATCTTGAGTCTGAGGAAGTCATTTGTGATGAAAGTGCTTACTCATTAAAATATTTTTTATGTTAAAGATTGAGCTTCTTTACCAATAAAGCCATGAGTCAGGTATGTGTTAGTATTTTTCTGTTTATATGAGATAATTAGATTTCTGATTATTAAATTGTAGACTTAATAATTTAGCAAACTTATGAATAAATGTTGTCATTTCATTCTAGGATTATTCTAAATTTAATAAGATTAATATTATATCATCTACAAAATGTATTACTTTTTAATTATAATTTTCACTTATTTTTAAACCTTGTATTTTAAATTAGATTTTTTAGTAACTGAAGGATTTCTATAGATAAAGCAAAAGGTAATTGAGGCAATGAACAACCGTGTTTTGTACTTTTTTTATGGTAATGTAATCTGAAGAATAGGGACCAAGTGTTGCTTAAGTCTTATTACCTTTATATAGATTTATTAAAATATATATAAATTGACTTGGGAATTCAAATAATTTGAATGTTTTAAATAAATAATTGTAGTTTATTGAATAAAAGCCTTTTTCCAATGTGTAAGCTAATAAATAGAGTTTCTTGTTTTTTATTAGCTATAATGTCTAGAATGGAGATTATTCTTTTAATATTAGCACAAATTATGAAATAAAAATCGTGCAGATACAAGGCAAAGGAGACCAACCACTCAACATCAGGAAAACTTAGCTTTAATGTAGGATGTAAGCACTTTCACAATGATAACATTGCTTCTTCAGACATCTGAAGAAGCATGTTATTATTGTGAAACCACTTACATCCTACATTAAAGCTGAGTTTTCCTGACGTTGAGTGATTGGTCTCCTTTGCCTTGTATCTGCACATTTTTTCTTTCGTATTTGGTCCTTCTGCAGTTTTGTGTCATTCATCATTGGTTTATTGCCTGTTGTTCATTGATCTTTTAATATTAGTTTGAATTTCTCTTTTGTAAACAAATCCTGACAGATCTGAATGTATTTTTGTTTAGTTTATCAGAAATAATGGGCATAAAGATTTTATTATCAATGTTTAAAAGTGATATTGGTCTATAAAATAAACAGAGCACAGTGTTTGTGCTTCCTTTATAAATTAGAAGTATTAATGAACATCTCCATGAAGCTGTATTTCATTAAACACTTTATGAAAAAAATGGGGGAGGGATAATTTAAACATTTTGGTATTACGGTTATTATACCATCAATCCCAGGAGGTTTATTGGTTTTCAGTTTTTTTAATTTTTTTTTTTTATATTTCATCCATACATATCTGTTCAAGAAGTTTTTTCTTTTAAAACAGATGAGATTTTTAAAATAAAAGTACTATCACAGAAAATTTTGATATTTAGGTTAAGAGATTAATTTCCTATTGGAGTTTGATTTAAGGATAAATAATATTCTATAAAAGCTTCCAAGATATCATTAATATCTGTGTGAATTTTATTGTTTATCCAATTACTGATTTGATTTATTTGATTAATCTTAGAATATAACCTTATTCTTCTAGATAAAGTACTTGTGTGTTTTGGTGTCATAGGATAGGATGCTAATTTTATTTTTTCTATGGCTATGGCAGCTTTATATGATAGGAGATTTGAGTATTTCTTATTTAATGCATCTGTTTCAGTTTTCTTAATTTTGTCTCCCAAAAAAGATTTAGACTTTGTATTTTACAATTTAGTTTGAATATTCTCTCCCAGTCTTTAACTTTTCTATGCTAAGCTACTGCTCTGTTATGAATGCATGCTTTAAAACCTTCCCATATAATAAGTTTATCTACATGTTTAGTATTGTTGATTTGCATAAAAAGTTTACTTTTGATTGAAACCAAGATTTAAGCTCTTTAAATTAGTTATATATGAAAGCATTATATTTATTATTGGTATTTTTGTTAAATGTCTTGATATCTTTAAAATAAAACCATTATAAATAATTAAATAAATAAATAAAACAATAATGATGATCTGAGACTGGGCAAGGGGTAAGAATAAAGTTATCTATTTTAGTTATCAGATCATGAGATATTAAGATTTTATCTATTCTGGTTTATGTTCCATAATTATAGGAATAATGTACAACATTTAGTGAACTTTTGTTCCTTAAGTAGAAGGCATCTTCAGATTTAGCAGCTCAGTCCAATTATTAAGCAATTTAGTTTTGTGACTAATCTCCTATGTTCTAACAGCTATAGTATCAAACCTATTCATTAAACAATTAAAATCACTCCATTATTACATTTCTTTTTGCATTGTTTAGAACAAAATCAAGATTGTTTTTAGCTGTTTTAATACCCATTCCTGGAGGCTAATGACCAAATTCTATTATTGAACTTCATTACTATGGTCATTAGACTCTCTTGATCTTCATACTTAAAAAGGAGATGTGGCATTATTATATTTTTCCATAATATCATAATTCCTCACATCTGTTCTTAAAGGTCACTTGGGCTAAAATTATCAACTTACCAGGATTCCATTTATTAATATCTAAATGTTTAAAATGAGTTTCTTGAAGAAATATTACTTGTAAATTATTTATATTGAGAAATTTTAATAGACTCTTCCTTTTAATAAGATTATTTAATCTATTATCATTCAGGGAAGTTAAAGTTCATTCCATTTTTTATTTGCGAGAGATATAATATGCATGTACATAAATATATTAATGTGAATACAATTATACACACAAATATGTATACACACACACACACACACACACACACACATACACACACACACACGCACACACACACACACACACACACACACACACACACACACACACACACACACACACACACACACACATGATATACACATACTTTCACACATACATATGCCCCAAAATATATATTTTAATTATGTTACTAATTTGACTATAAAATTCAATGCCTTCATTTTTATTAAGTAGAACTTATAAGAAATTACAGACATGCCTAGTAAAATTTGAACTGAAAACTTAAATAAAAAATATTTAAAAATAAAAACTTTATACATGCAATTATCTATAATTCCTAGTCTAGAAGATGATTTCTAACTATACTATTTCCCTTAGTGAAATCTTACCTACAGCCTTATTAAAATCCTTTATAATATTCATGTGACTCAGAGAACTGCAATAATCTAATAATTCATCTTGAAGAATTTAAAATAATTATCAATTACAAGTTTATATTCGGATTTTTAAATCACTGGGGTGTATCAATGATTTTACTTGTATGAGTTTATTCTAAGTTTGCATATTCATAAAACCATATATATATCTGTTTATATATAAGCAACTGTTTAAGAGTTCATTCATACATATATTTAGATATTGATACAGATATTATGTGTGCATATATCCACATACCTATATATTCATGCCCTTTCAGACCTAAATTAATAACACACCCATACATATATTTATATAGGGTCAGTTTCATGAACTCCAATCCTAAGTTTACAGTGTTCTGAGTGAATAGACAACACAATCATAACTCTTGCTTTCATCCTCCTAAGTTTAGTTTTCTTACTGATTTTCTTTACACCTAAAATATTCAGGGGGATTCATAAAGGTTACCAGCTAACTGTAGACTATGTGTACACTTAGTATAATATTTCTGAGTGAACAAACAGTACAAAAAATATGGTAGAGGTGTTGTTGAATACAGATTGTGTACACTTAGGACTGGATGCCATAAAGTTTATGTAAGGTATTTGTAGACAGCTCAGCATGCCAAAGGAAGACTCCAGTACACCCACTGTGGACACGATTCCAGAAGACATGCTGAAGGCAGACCGACTACTTAAGTATTCAGTGAAGGATAATTAGGGATTCCGCACACACCAGTGTGATTCCAAATCACATTGTGCACACACAATGCAACTCAAATGTTACAACCAGCTATGCTGATCCACTTCTAAAATTATGGGCACATACATTATGAACATACCTCTCAACCTCTTAGAGCAAGAAATCTGGACAAAGCCATAAATAAAAGTGCGACAAAGGCCCAAAAAAATGGGGAAAATTTTTAAATACTGCTTTTACGAACTTAGAAAGTTGATATAATAACAGGTTTTGCATTAACATTTTTCTGAAGGGTATGAAGTCTAAAATTCAAATGTCTGTCATTATTTTTTAATGTCAATCTTTTAATGATTTGGTGATAATTTGCCAGAAAAACACAATTTTATGAAAAAAGGACCAAAAATATGAGGCAAAAATCTGGACATTCTACAAAAATCTGTATAGTTGAGAGGTATGATTATAGACCACAAGGATTTCATGCAAATACTATGGATTACAGTGAAATCCATGTCAAAACTGAAAAAAATATATAACAATGCAACCTGCTGTTAATATACTGCAACAAGCAGCAGTGTTGCAAGCCATAAATGAGGATGTGGCAGTGCTTCCTGGAAGGCAGCCAGCTAGGATTACAGCAAGGCTGCAACTAAAGTAATCAGGCCAGCAGCAGACAACTTGTGCAGGCTGTTTGTAACATTAATACCCCATACATGTCTGTGCAGACTCTGTGAGGAAACACCATCTCCCTTGAAACCAAAGTGTGTCTCAGCCTGGGTATACTTGCATCTAGGACATTCCAAAAACACACAGGGGAATGCTATGGGAGTATCATACACAGCTGCCAGTCATATCCTAGCCAAATTCCTGGCACCAATTTGCAGCAAGGTGGATGACTACATATACTTTCCTTCCACCATCATGGAGAAGAGAAATGTAATGTACCATTTCTATAATATAGCAAACTTCTCACCTGTACTTGGTGCAATGGATTGCACATACATATCTATCAAGACACCAGTATACCCAGAAGCAGGCCAATACATAGAAAGATATGGACATCTGTCAACTGCCAAGTTATGTGTGGAGCAGATGGCAGCATAACAAACCTCATGGCAACACACCCTGAAAGTGTCCATGATGCTGCCATTTGGAAGGAATGTGAACTTAGGGCTGTATTCCAGCAAAGTGAAATACCTAAGGGACTGCTACTGGGTAAGTAGAGAAACACAACTAGGTTTCAAGTTAAGGATGCTCCTCTCAACAATATCCATTATGACTAAAAGTGTTTTTATTCCCCACGACAGGTGACTATGGTTATCCACCTGAGCCATGGCTAATGACCCCGTAACGTGAACTATCAAACCCTGCACAGGAGGCCTAAGATAGAGCTCATACAACAACTAGAAACACCATAGAGCATGTGTTTGGTGTACTGAAAGCTGGATTCTGATGTCTGGAGACATCTGGAATGCACTGCACTACACACCTGAGAAGGCAGCACAGCTGATAATGGTGTGTGCCATGCTGTATAACATGCTAACCAGGGCACATGGCAGTCTTCCAGCTGCTAATGTGGGTGAACTGCACCAAAAATCCCAAACATCTGAAGAGGACATCTCACAGGTATCGGAGGTGGAGCAGCAGAACATAGGGGACAGAAGTCACAGTCACAGGTAGCCTACACCTGTGACTTCTGGCCCCTATGTCCTGCTGCTCCTCCTCCGATACCTGTGAGATGTCCTCTTCAGATGTTAGGGATTTGTGGTGCAGCAGGACATAGGGGACAGAAGTCACAGTTGCCTACACCTGTGACTTATGTCCCCTATGTCTTGCTGCACCAAAAATCCCAAATGTCTGAAGAGGACATCTCACAGGTATCCAAAGGATGAGCAGCAGGACATAGGAGACAGAAGTCACAGGTGTAGGCAACCTGGGATGTGACAACAAGTGCAGATCCACACAACATGGTAACATCTGACTTAAGTATTTGAGTCATGACAAACCACATGTACATAAATACACAGACTGAACATTGATGTTCAGGTGTTGCCCCACCACAACAATGGAGACTGCATCTAATAGCACTAGATGCACACACTGAGCATAACATATAACATAAGCATAACATATTCCAACATCAGCATATCCAAATATGTCAAAGCACAGAGCATCAATTCAGGGCACAACTGACACAGGTATGCATACACACTCAGTGTGCTGTATCACTGTATGGTAAACAATAAGGGACACACATCAGTGCTATACATAACATATCTGTACAATACAATAACATGAAAAAAAGTGAAATCACAGAGGACGTAATGCAGAAATTTTAATTACAGAAAACACATATCACAGTACAGTGGTATTGCAATATGAGCCAGCTGTGTGCACTACACTGTTGGACATACACTAATGCATACTTGTGCAACCTCACTAATGTCTCACAACATGGTCCACCCTGTCCTGACCACATACAGGCACATCTTACCCTGGTTGCCCTACAACAGAGATGGATGGGGGTACAACACCATGTTGAGATGAAGGAGCATGACTGCATGTTAAGGTCTTGTGACTGGCAGGACCTCAGCAGATGGGCCAGCAGTTGAACTCTCTGCAGGTTGGACCATAGATAGTGATTCTTGATGGCCAACGGTGGTTCTGCAGATAGGTGTCCTGCCTCTCACAGGTTGCAATCTGCTCAGCAGAGTCACGGAACACAGAATTCTGCTGATAGTACAACACTGCTGCAGTACCATAGATGCCAGGGTTTCCACCAACCATGCCACAACTAGTAGACTCTCGCTTTGAGTGGACAATGCAGCCATAATCTCACTGTGTCTGCATTTCTGTCCTTCATGCATGTCATGTAGGTGTGCCGCATGATCTGTGGCACAGGCAAGTGCAAGAATGTCTGAATGTTGCCATTGTTGTGACCATTCATTTGCCTGCAGCAGGAGGTGGACACCCTCAGACAACTAGCCATGTACAACATCTGCTCTGTTTTTGGTTGTTGTGTGGAACTGCCAGGAGCAGTGCTCTCAACTGTGGTGTGTTAGTCAACAGTCTCGCCCTATTCAACATCCACTGTGGTAGCATCCTATGAATGACTAGACAAGTAGACTTCCACATCTGAGGCTACATCTACTGCAGCATCACTGTCAATCTCATGGATGGACTGTCCAAACAACTTAAGGTCCTCTGTGCCAGGACCATACTACCATGCTGAGACCCAACATGAACAACATCATGATCACTGGATGGGCTGCTGGATGATACAGATAGTTGATGTCCTACAAGATACAAAGACACAGATCAGAGCAATTACCTACATCACATGATGGATGTCAAAGACATATGGCATATATATATATATATATATATATATATATATATATATATATATATATATATATATTTCACTGCAATGTTACAAATATTAATGACTTCATTTGCAGTCTACTGTATGTATGTTTCACAGAATGTGCATAAAATAAGTATATAATCTGTTTACATGGCCAACATACATGACATATGTGACGCATTAAAAAAATACACACACACTTGGAAAACACTCATGGCAAGATACTTTTAAATTTTTATTTATAGGCTGGGTATATGAGAATATTAGGCAGGGGTATGTACGCCAGAGAACAGAGGAACTTGAATCCACATGGACAGTCAGGATGAGAGGTGATGCAGGGAATGGGTTAAATGAATGCATCCCTCTCAGACCTAAATTAAAGTCCAGACCTCTTAGGAGATGAAACTTTATATTATATAGTAAATTGTATGCATGCAGTAAAGTTTTAATATATGCTTATGATTTTAATGTGTTCTTGAATGTATTTGTATGCTTGTTATATATGTCTTTTATAGTTAGTACATTTTATCTTTAAGTATTTTTGAAATTAATGCTAATTGATCTTAACATGTGATAAGGAGGTGTATTTGAGATGTGTGTTTGTAGTGTTTTTATTACACTTGGTGAAGCAAAACAGTGAAAGCGCTTGTGTTATGTACACTAGTAAAGTTTTTTGACCTGGAGACTGCAGTCTTTGTCATGTCGGTGTTTCATTTTACCAAATTTTTCGATATTTTGGACATGCTGATTGAGTATTTGGTGGCTTTGTTGTTGTACTTATTCTTATTTTGATTAGTGCTTATGATGCTTGGTTGAATGGGTGTCTGCTGTGTCAATGTTTGTACTGCTGTTTGGAGATTGCGTGGCATTTCCTTCATTTCCAAATTGGTACTGCATCTGCCTCAGACACCATGAGTGTTTTTGTAGAAATGCAGTTATACCCCTGGGTTGACTGACACTTGAGTAGATATCCGTTTGATTGCAGCAGTTCATATTCACCACACTCTGCAGGTCAACATTGGTATTGCAGTTATCTCCAACCCTTTGGGTGTAATTTTAAACACAGTTTGTTTTTTTTATATTGACATTTGTTAACCGGGTTAGTCCAGCTGTGTTTTTGGCCCATTTTCAGTGGAGACCCGAAGAGAAAAGCTCCAAGTACAGACAGTTAACAAAAATAAAATACAACAACATTTAGAGTAACAGATGATAAGACATGGAGTTATACAATCTTATAAAAATACAAAGCAAATGTAAGCACACATATTGTAGTTGAATAGTTTAGAATATTTACATATTTGCAAACATGAGTTTGATTCATCAGATATGATGTATACATCAGAAAAGAGGTATCCTCCAGTTCAGGGTTTGCTATTTAGGGAGGGGACTTATTGAGCTGAGGTAAATCAAGAGTGGAGAGGGGGATGTCAAGTTGGGGCTTTGCAAGAACAGATTTTGAAGCTGAGTAGGTGGAGTTTGACGTTTTCCTTAAAGTGGGCAGGGTGAATAGTGGAGCATATGTCTCTAGGAAGTTTGTTCCAAGTCTGGGCTATGGAGTATTTATATAAGAGTTTGCCTACTGCTTTTTTGGTTGGTAGATGTGTGGTAGTTGCTGATTTGAGGTACGGAGAGTATGAGAAGGAGTGTAGGTAGACATGAAGGAAGAGAGAGCAGGACAAAATGAATGTTTGTAGAAAATAGAGAGTAACATTTGAAGTTGTGTTAGCAACAGTAAGTAGGGGAATTCCAGCCAGTTACGGATGTAAGGGCTAGGCAGTGGTGTGTATTATATGGAGAGTTAGTGATAAATCTAGCAATCTTATGGTAAGTCTGTTGAAGTTTGTTTAAGGTTGTGGATTGAATGTTGGTGAACACTGGGGCAGCATAGAGAAGAGATGGGAGAATGAGAGCTTGTGCAAGGGATAGTCTAGCATTTGGAGATAAGAATTTTTTGTTACGATATAGTAGACCTAATTTTTGGTTTGTCTTTTTTATACATTGGAGAAGGAGCAGATTAAATCTGAGTTTATCATCAATGATAATTCCTAGAAGTTTAGTGTGAGCATCATGTTTAATAACTGTGTTATTTGAGGAAGTGATAGAGAAGGAGGATTTGTGGTGGGAAAGCGAGCAAGGGAGAAATAGTAAGAGTTTGGTCTTTTTGGGGTTGAGTATGAGTAAGTTATCAGTTAGCCACTGTTCAGTAGATAAAAAGGCTTGTTGAGAAAGAGTATGAAGCTCAGAGTTGTTATCAGAAATGAAGATGAGGGTTGAATCGCTGGCATATTGTATGAGAGAGGATAGTTTACAAGATGTGTGGAGGACGTTGATGAAGCTATTGAACAGGAGGGGTCCCAGTTGGGACAGGTAAGAATGGAGAAGAGGAAGAGAGCCATTTAACAGACTGATGCCTATTAGATAAGTAACTTGAGAACCAGGCAAGGGTGGAGGATGATAGACTGAGACTAACAAGTTTCGATAGTAGTAGGTGATGGGAGATTGTATCGAATGCCTTTGAGAGGTCTAAGAAGAGACAAGAGATGAGTTTGTTGTTATCTGGGGCATCAGCAATGGTATGGGTAAAGGATAGGAGGGCTGTAGTTGTGCTGTGTTTGGGACGGAAACCATGCTGTGTGGGTGTGAGAAGGTTGTATTGGAGTAAATATTTAAGAAGTTGTGAATGAATGCTTTTTTTGGGGATTTTAGAGAGGGGGGGATAAGATAGCTATAGGACGGTGGTTGGATGGGTCAGTGGAGTTGCCACCTTTGTGTAGGGGAATAGTAAAAAAGGATTTCCACAGAGTAGGTATAGTGGATTCTTGAATGGACCTGTTTATTAGAATATACACCGGGAAAGCTATAGAGTCAGCAGCTAATTTGAGGAAGACCGGAGGTAAATTATCAGTGGATGGGGAGCAGGGTTTGAGCTTTAGCAGAAGAGATTGGATGTAAGAAGTAGGAACAGGTTGTAGGGAGAAAGGGTTGCAGTTAGGTGGGTTGGGAGGGGTAGGTTGGGAAGTAGTATTTCCATTTGATGGTAAGAGAGGCTGGATAGTATTGATAAAGTGTGTATTAAGTAGTGTAGCTGTTTCAAGGTTGAATGTATTTGGGTAGGGAGAGGGGTTTGAGGGACGGCCAGGAGAAAAAAATGTATTTATGGTTGACCAGAACGTGTGAGGGTTGGATTTGCTATTTAGTTAATCAGAGTTAAAGAAAGACTTTTTTGTCAAAATTAATTTGTTTCTTAGATTTCTGAGATGTTGATAGTTGTGAAGCAACGGTAATTGCTTAGATTTGATCTAGGCTTTCCACACTTTATCTATCTGGAGCATAAGGCATCTAGTGTCTTTCAAAAGCCAGGGAGCATAGTTAGATTTTATTCTAACCTTTCTAGAGGGAGCAAGGGAGTTATGGGTATTCAAGAAGATGTTATTGAAACTATTTACAGCATCATCTAAAGGGATTTGCTTCAGGAAAGACCAGTCAGTGGAAGATAGAATAGAGTTGAATTTGGTTACATTAAAGTTCGAAAGTTTTATGGCAGTGTCTATACAGGCTAGGTTTGAGAGGTTGGGAGGTGAATCTAAGGACAGAGGTGGGTAACTGGTCACTAAGGTGGCCTGGTAGAGTAGTGGGGTTTTGATACAGGTTTGGGGGAGTTAGTGAGTATCCAGTCAATTACAGAGCAAGATTTTGTGTTCTAGCATAGGTTGACTGACAGTTGAGCAGGAACCCACTGTGATGCCCCTCCCCTGGGCCAGTAATCAAGGAGTCTCAATCTTCACTACTGGCACCAGTGATGGACATTCACATGGAACAAAAATAGATACACACAGTATTTTCAGATGCAGCTCTCTGCACCAAGCACAATTTCCCTTAAGAGCAGACAGGGAACACAGTCAGTCTTGGGACTGGATTTCCCTCTCTATCTCCAGGCCACAAATACAGCTGTAGAGCTGAGTCTTCAGCTGAGTATTCCAAGTCACATCTTCCACCACCCTCTCTATAAAATCAGTGCTGTGTGTCCCTGCTCCAAGTAGATGACACACAGACTCTTTGAGATTTGATTTTCACACACACACACACACACACACACACACACACACACACACACACACACACACACACACACACACACACACACACACACACACACACACACCTGGGGAAGTCTGGCACAAATTTGCCTGCTATGCCCCCCTTTTGCCCAGACTATAAGGTAGATACTGCCATCAGAACACTCCAAGGCCAACTACTCTAAGGCTCTTACCAGGGTACCTAATTATATTGATTATATTAATACTAATGCAAATGGTAGTGTTTGACCAATGCAGCAAACCTTTCAGGAGCAGCCACAGTGTCACCAAATAAATATAAGTACTCTCAAAGGTTAAAATAATTCTCTAAAAGACCAGGCACAATGAAAAGTTTAAATATATTTAATAATAAATAATAAACGGACATAAAAATACTAATATATATATTTACAATACACACCAGAGTTTCAATCACAAGAAATATTAAAAATAACACACATGGATAGATTCACACAGATACAGAGAAACAGTACTTAACTAATCTCACTATATTTTCCTGACTGATCTAAAGAATTACTATTCCCTGGTTATGTACTAAAGCAAGGCAAGATGAAGGGGTGAGTGATCCTTTTTTGTCAGGTTTCAAAAACAGGCTGCTCTGAGACATTTGTCTCATCTAGTATTAAAGCATCCTTTCAGTGCTGGATTACAGAATGACATCACACACAGTTGGTCATCTGATTCTGACTCCCACACTACCCCCTTTACTAGAAACTGAATCAGAATCTAGCACATATGTGTCATAATAGACACACAAAGAGCTTTGCTAAGATGTGTTATAGCATCCGGAAGCTATGAAAACATTTCAAAAACTTCCACCCTTCCAGGGTAGCAATTACTTCACCCCTAATGACAATACAGTAGAATTTCTAGTCCTGGTTTTCACAGACATTTTGTCTCCAGCTGCAATCAGAACTGTAAGATACAACCTTTATGGTCTAAACCTATATTTCAAAGTTAGCTGAACTGAGATTAACTTCTTCTCTTCCAGTGTCCTCTGTTACAATATATTCAGTTCAACAGTTATAATACAATCTGATATACAGGTGTATCTCTTTTCTGTCCAGCAGGACCCACTGTTGGTATATTTTTAACACAAGCAACTTTACAAATACATTTTCAACACAAGCACCTGTACAAATCAGTTTGATATACAAATGACATTTAATTCTTTACAAAACTCCAGCTAGCCATGCTAGCATATGTTAAACATCCACTGCCCTACTTCTCCTGGTATAGCTAGCAGTTCCTCACATCATCACATACCTCACCCCTTTAGTTTTTTAAGTGACCCTTTCAAAACATAGTTTGAGGGACATGAGTTGTCTGGGAATACATTAACCCATGCCCTGTCTGGAGAACCCATCTGCATTGACATTGCTGTACCCCCTACCGTGCTGCATTGTCATGTATTACACCTGCAATCCTAGAGTACCCCCTTAACTTGTCATTTTGCTGGCTGGTTTGATGTAGTAATAGCCCACCCTCAGACTCCTCCTGATATCCAGTGCAAATACTCAGCACCAGGGCATCCCTATCATAGTAAGGCTTCATCATATTAACATGGTACAGTTTGTGCCCTCACCTCCTGCCTAGCAGGTTTATCATGTACTTAACATTACTGACCTTCCTTACCATTTTGAAAAGTCCCTCCCAAGCTGCCTGCAGCTTACTGTGTGTGACAGGAATGAACATCATAACCTGCTGTCCCACAGCATACTCTCGGGCTCAATCATTCCTGTCATACCAGACCTTTTTCAGCTGTTGGGCTCCTCTCAGGTTCTAGTGGGTCAAACCTATGTGCTCCATAAGCCTTTTTCTGTGGTTTAAGACATATGCCACAACAGACTCCTTGTGGGACTCACACTCACCCTCCCACTCATCCCGAATAAAACCCAAAGGCCCCCTCACTCTATGCCCATGCAAACTCAAAGGGTGAAAGGTCTGTGGATTCCTGGAGTACCTCTCTGTATGCAAATAGCAGATGGGGCAAATATTGTCCCACTCTCTCTCTTAAACTGGTCTGCACATGCCCATAGCATGGTCTTTAGTGTAGAGTTTGACCTCTCCACAAGACCATTAGTCTGGGGGAGGTAGGGGGTGGTCTTTAGATGCTTTACCCCACAGCGCTCACACGGATAAGCCAGCAGGTCTGACATGAAATAGTCACCTCTGTCAGTCAGTATTTCCCTCTGGAAACCTACCCTGCTGAAAACCTCTAACAAAGCATTTTCCACCTTCTCTGCCATAATGAAGGACAGAGCAACTACCTTAGGTATTTAGTAGCATAATCTACTACCACCAGGATATACTTCTTTGCTGTGGAACTTGGGGTAATCAAAGGCCCCACAATATGAAAATCTACCCTCTGAAATGGCTCCTCAATTACAGGCAAAGGCATCAAATGAGCTTTGACTTTGTCTCCTGCCTTGCCTACTTTTTGACCCTGCTCACAGGCCCTGCAATACCCTGTTACATCCCTTGCAATCACAGGCCAATAACAGTTCTGCATAATATGTCTCTTGGTACACTTTATGCCCATTTGACCTGCAAAAGGAATGTCATGGGCTATGGCTGGAAGTGCCAGATGGTAGGCTCTAGGCACTACCAACTGCTGTATTACCTCACCGTCTAGCCCTCCTGTAGGGGTCCACTCTCTGTACAATAAGCCTTTGTTCCAATATACAGACTCCCCTTTTCCTTGAGAATCAGTTGCCTCCTTAGCTAATTCCCTCAAGCCTCTTAGTATAGGGTCCAAAAAGCTGAGTCTATCTCAACTCTACCTTTGTGATCCTCCCCATCTCCCCTTCCACAGGAAGTCTGGTATCCTCTAACAGCAGTGCCTCACTGTCAGCCCGGGTGCTACCTCTCACCTCTGCTCTTGCAGTCACTCTGTCCAAGGGAATATTAGTACCCTCCAGCAGCTGTGGCTCATCTTCAGGCTCACTGCTACAGAGTAGCTCCCTTCCTGAAATAGCCACATCATCAGCCTCAACTTCAGGTGTGAGTTGTGTCTGGGTCTCCCCTCAGACTACCAGACCCACATGCCTGCCTCCAAGCCTGACTGTGTGCCACTGCATGCACATAAGGTACTACATTATCAAAAATCATTCCCTATCAGGACATCTGCAGGGATATCCTCAAGCACATCTACTTGTTTTTTTCCTTTTCCACTCTCCCAGTCAAGGTGAACCCTGACCAAAGGCATTTGTAATGGGGTCCCTCATAAAGCTCTGTCTGGAGTGGACTGCCGAAAGCAAATATTGCTCCTTAATAACTACTGCAGGTTTCACAATGCTTATGCCAGAGCTTGTGTCTCTCTTAGCAGTGGCCTGTTTTCCATCCACTAAGGTAGGGTATAAACTCCAGTGATAGTCTGATATCCCTGTTTTCTCCAGACAACTTACCACTGGTATACTGTTATTTCCACTTACTGGCTCCCCCACCTTTTTCCTCACCTTGCTTCTGTGGACATCAGTATGCTACATGGCCTCACTGGTTACATTTAAAACATCTATCCCTTGATCCTGGCCATATACTTGAAGTAGTGGCTTCCCCTGTTACTGGTGGACTCTGTTAGAGTGGTTTAGGCTGCCCACCATGGGTTCCCTTATATCCATGTGCAGCACTGTGTATCCCCTTCTTGTGCAGTGATACCTGGCTTGCTAAGTAGAGATCCCTTTTCTCCCCAGCTCATCTGCAGAGTTACACTTCTGGTCTGCCAACTAGATTCTCATGTCCTCAGGCAAAGTGCTAAGGTTTTCTTCCCTCACCAAAATGCCTGCTAGCCTTTCAGAAGTGGTGACCTGACACCCACTTACCCACCTATGAAAATAAGTACTTAACTCTTAGCAATATTGTCTCATATGCTTTCATCTGTCTTGCATCCATGCTCAGAAAAGCTTTTTCTATAAGCTTTAGGTGTTAACTTAAAACATTCAAATAAACATTGTTTAACTTTATCATAGTTTAAATAATCAGTATCAGACAATTTAGAAACAGCAGCTACAGATTTACCAAAGACTAATGGGGTCAGGAACCATACCCAGAGCCCTTGGCCAACATTATATTTATTGTTCACATACTCTTTCAAATATATGAATAAAACTATCAAAAGTATCACCCTCTGTAAACTGTGGAAGAAATTTACTGACCTTTATTGCTTCTGGAGTTTGGTTATTCCCTTCCCCATTAACTCCATGACCCTGACAAAGAGTCAGCATCTCCCTCTCATATTGATGATGCTTCTCATTTTCTTCAGACTCTAAACTTCGTAGTCTGTCATTTTTTTCAGCCTCCAAATGCCACAGGCTCTCTGTCAATTCTAATTCCATATATTTTGCTTGCAGCAGTCTCTCCACTGATTCCAATTACAAATGCTTGGCCTCCAGTTCAAGTCTCTTTAACTCCAGATGGGTTTTTTAGTCCTTTGAGGAAAAAGTGAACTGTCCTGTTTCTGGGGGCTGCAAATTCCCATTACCAGACTGGTTATCCTCCTGGTTGCTGGTCTGGGTTTCAGCTGCAACTAATGCTGAAATCATTTCATCTTTAGTCAGCTTGACATGCACCAGTCCTTTGGCTTCATATACCTTGGCCAATGTGTTCTTTGTCAGCTTGCCATAATCCACTGCTGACATCTCTGCCTGCTTTCCCTGATTAAACTAAACTAAATATAAATACAACTCTTGTGAAAATGAAATTCTGTATGTTTACCTTGTGGCTGCTGAGAGTACACACCTTAGGTGACAACTGGCTACAGGGTACAGAAGTTCAATTAATATCCACAACACTGCTCACCGATGTGTGACATCCTTCCTCGGGCTAGTAATCAAGGAGTCTCAATCCTCACCACTGACACTGGTGAGGGATATTCACTTGGAACAAAAATAGATACAGTATTGTCAGGTGCAGCTCTCTGAACCAAGCACAATTTCCCTTAAGAGCACACAGGAAATATATTCAGTCTTGGGGCTGGGTTTCCCTCTCTATTCAGGTCCCAAATAAGACTCCCCCACTGACACAGCTGTAGAGTTGAGTCCTCATCCAAGTGCTCCAAGCCAAGTCCTCTACCACCCTCTCTGTGAAAATAGTGCTCTGTGTCCCTTCTCCAAGTAGCTCACACACACACACACACACACACACACACACACACACACACACACACACACACACACACACACACACACACACTTTGAGATTTGATTTGCACACACATACACACATCTGGGAAAGGCTGGCACAGATTTACCAGCTACGCCCCCTTTTGCCCAGACTATAAGGTAGATATTGCCATCAGAACACTCTAAAGCCAACTACTCTAAGGCTCTTACCAGGGTACCCAATTATACTAAGTAAAATTAATACTAATACAAATGGTAGGGTTTGACCAATGCAACAAGGCTTTCAAGAGTGGCCACAGTGTCACCAAATAAATATAAGTACTCTCAAAGATTAAAATATTCTCTAAAAGACCAGCCACAATGAAAGTTTAAATATATTTAATAATAAAAGAAAATGAAAATACTAAATATCTATTTATGATAAAGACCAGGATTTTAATCACAGGAAATATTAAAAATAACACAGATGGATAGATTCACACAGATACAGAAAAACAGTACTTTACTAATCTCACTATATTTTTCTGACTGATCTAAAGAATTACTATTCCTTGGTTACTTACTAAAGCAAGGGAAGATGAAGTGGGTGAGTGATCCTTCTTTGTCAGGTTTCAAAAATAGACTGCCCTGAGATTTCTGCTCAGCTAGTATTAAAAGATCTTTTCAGTGCTGGATTACAGAATGACATCACACATCTGGTCATCTGACTCTGGTTCCCACAGTACCAGCTTTACTAGAAACAGAACCAGAATCTAGTACATATGTATTATAATACACACAAATAAAGCTTTGTTAAGATGTGTTATAGCATCTGGAAGCTATAAAACCATTTCAAAAACTTCCACCCTTCCAGGGTAGCAATTAGTTCACCCCTAAGGACAATATAGTAGGATTCCTAGTCCTGGTTTACACAACATTTTGTCTCTCGCTGCAATTAGAACTGTAAGATACAATCTTTATGGCCCAAACCAGGTAATTTAATTTCAGACTATTTTTCAAAGCTAGCTGGACTGAGATTAACCTCTTCTCTTCCAGTATGCTTTGTTACAGTATATTCATTTCAACAGTTACAATGCAGTCTGACATACAGGTGTATTTCTTTTCTGTCCAGCAGGACCCACTGTTGGTATATTTTTAACACAAGCAACTTTACAAATATATTTTCAACACAAGCACCTGTACAATTCAGTTTGATAAACAAATGATATATAATTCTTTAGAAAACTCCAGCTAGCTGTGCTGGTGGGTCCCCTTCAGACGACTGAACTTTTAAAAGCTTGAATTTCATATGGCCGAGACCATATGATTGAACTTCTAAAAGTTTGAACAGTCTAAATGGACATCTTCATATAGCACAGAACGGGGAAAATTTCCCTTTTCTGCAATGTAGTGTGATGTCAGAGTTGGAATATCGGGAGTGGAGGGGGGATGCAGCCCCACATTTGGGGTGCAGGGGGCTTGCCCCCCTGGTAGAAATGCTTAGTTCATTTTTTTAACATGTTTGAACTTTTGAATGTTCGATCTTATGGTCTCGGCCATATGAAATTCGAACATTTAAAAGTTTGATCATGTAAAGTAGACCCATGCTGGCATATGTTACACATCCACTGCCCTACTTCGCCTGGCATAGATAGCAATACCTCACATCATCACACTCATGTAATTGCAGTAGTTCATATTCAGCACATCATGTAGGTCAGTATTGGTATTGTATCTGTCTTCAATCCCTGGGTGTTTTTTAAACAAAGAAATAACTTCCAAGAAACCAAGGCAAATAAGATAAAAGATAATCCACAGACAGGAAGAACTGAACCAAAAAGCACAAAGTGCAGCTTTATTGAACAACAAACAGGTCAATAAATCAAGCGCTTTCGCCAGGCAAATACCTGGCTTTCTCAAGATAAAAAGTAGTGTGACTGAAAAGTTTAAATATTTAAGCATCTGATCACATGGTACTTAATTAGTTCAACAAACATCCACTTAAGAAGGCAGTTAATTAGTAACTGAACTCAGTGAGTGCAAAGTATGCATATGAAAATGCAGAATAAAAGTTCAGATAGTGAAAACACTAAAAAATCATTTAAAAATCATTTAAAAATCATTTAAAAATGATGTACAAATGTGTGCATAAAAAATCACAAATGTGTAAGATAAAAGACATTTACTAATTGTAACAAGAAAATCATAGCCTAGCCCTTCTCAGCTTTAGTACACTGGATATATTAATGGCTTCAATGAGACCAGGGGATTTTGCAGCATTAAGTCTAAGCTGCCATAAAAGCTCTTAATATTTAAGGCGGGCTTCTCAGTCACCTCCTCTGGCATCCTATTCTAATAGTTCCACTTTTAATTTTACATCACCTTAGGGCTATTAAGAATCATGATTCTCATAATGCTCTATATTCACACAGTATAGTTTGTACCAACTTCAAGAGATTTTTATTTTTTGAAATAGATAGGGTGTGGGTTAATGAAAGAGGAGGTGATGTAAAATTAAAAGTGGAACTATTAGAATATAAATGGCAAGTTATGTTGAATGCAACAATGCCACCTGGATTGAATGATTTCATTTCATTACGACCCATTTTGAGACAAAGGGCATACATAATCTAGATACTATTAAGTGTACACAACAAAAGTTAATATAGTGAGTGAATATGTTTAAATATGTGAATATTATAGTTTTTATATACATATATGCACTTGCGGGGAGGGTATCTATTTTGTATGTATTTTGTATTCATTTTGTACATGTTTTATTTATTAATGAAGGGACAGTATCCTTTTAAGAAGGTTGTGTCTTAAATGTGTAATTGGATGATTAATGTGTGGATAAATGTGGTTTTCTGATTAGCTACCACTCACTCTGATGAAGCCATGTTTCAATGGTGAAAGCGCTTAGTGTGTGGAGTAATATTAAACGCTTCAGAAGTACTCTGGTGGTCGTGGTTTTTTTATTTTATCAGTTTTATACCCAGTAAGATTAGATATCTGTTGAAAGGCTCAACCCAGCTTTAGATTTGCTATATATATCATTTCTGAAGGCTATTTAATGAGATTGTGGAGCTGAAAACATACAGGGTAGAACAGGTACATATTCAAGAGTGATAGCATATGCTGATATTGTGTGTTCCGGTAAAGAATAAATAAGGTTATAGAGAGTTTTTGGGCTCCCCTACACATATGAGGTGAAATTGCTCAAGTGTCAGTAGCCTGCAAAAATAAATAAATAAATAAAATAAATAAAGATGAGTGGCATAATCCCAAACACTGTTTCCAGTAGGAAATCCTTGCTGATGCTCAATTAGAAATTATACTGTTGAAGATTTATTTCTTTAGGGAGATTTTCCCTTCTTTGAGTTGATGAGACTATGGAGTTAGCATATATAAGTTTGGAGGGGTGGAGGGCTTTTGGACTTTGGACATTATTTTCATCATTTTGGAATGTCAGCTTTAAGGAAGTCAGTGTTTCATAGTAGAACCAAGTGTTGTTTTTTTTTTACATCTAACCGTATGATATATATATTGGGATAGCTTTTTAAATAGGAGCTGAATGAATGAATGAATGAATGAATGACGTGTAGGACAGGAACTGAAGGACTGTCATGCAGAAAGGTATTTTGTCTTTTCAAAAAAAAAAAAAAAGTAACGATTTGAGGATTGTTTTTTGGGAATGAAACTATACTACATACAAAGGCTACATGAAGGAAAATAATTATGATTATGAATTAATTAAGGTTTCATAATCTTTATATTTATTTTATATTTATTTTATTTATCTAGCATTTGTTAACCAGGTATATGGTTAGATTCATAGACCCTTTTCAGCCATAACATGAGTGGTATCTGTAGTTCCACAGTTCACAAATGTGCAAGGTGATTAAAAAACAGCTGTACTACATGCATATGGAAATCAACTACGTGTGAAACATCAGCCTTGATTACGCTAAAGTGCATCCCTGTGCAGAAATGCCCACAGCGGACCTCCTTATTCTAATGATTATAAGTAGGGTTCCATTAAGTTCAGTCATACGTGGAGGAAGCTGTATGTACAATGAATCCATTGCACTTAACACCTTGAAGGAAGATACACACTTGTGTTATGATGTCATTCATAAAGCACAGTGTAGCTGAACCTAATTTGCATAATAAGTTCATAAATCAGCTCTGTTTTGGGCTGCACTTACCTCCATTCTGCACTGACAGACCATGTAAAGCATCACTAGACTAAAATCATTTCATGGAAAAAGCATGAAATCAATGTAATTCATTGCCAGCTGCTGAGTGGTATCCTTACTTTACCAGTAAGACATGCAGTTTAATGTTTTTTCATTACTTATGAATGACATGCTTGGGAAATGTGTAACACATTTCCCAAGCATGTAATTCATAAGTAACGTTATATTTCCATTTATACTGATGTCTGCATGTATCAGGGTGTTTAATGCTTACAGTTCCCACTCTGAATGAACAAAGCAGTAGATGATTTCAGATAATGAATGAAATTCATTACCCTACTGACCAGTACACATTGCCAGCAAAAACATACATGCATACCTGCTACAACAGCAGAAGAGGCTAGCACAACATATGCAAAAGAAACAAAACTCAGAAAACCAGAATTCAGAATTAGCGCTGCAAGGTGTAAAAGGTATTACATCATCTGTGTGTTTCAGTGTCTTTGTGTTTTCTTTAATATAGAGCCATTCATAGTTCACATTAACTGCAACTTTCATAGAATGATGGCAGGTGTCAGTTTGTCATGACATTTTTTTCACATCATTTAATGTTTCAGCATGATGGAGGGGTAGGGAACAAGACACAGGACTGATGGCTTCAGTCATGAGGAGAATCACATCCTTATGGCTGTTTTGATGGCATATGCAAAACACATTCTTGGAAATAGACAGCAAAAAAAAAGCAGAGACAACTTAGGTTTTGATTAAATTATTGGGTGATAGTACTGCTGTAAATGAAAAGAAGGGAGCATTGTCTATGACATTATTAAGTGGAAGACAGTACTCACGGAGGAGTAAGTACAGTTAGACACAAGGCTACTGCAACACTTCCTTCAGGAATGTGAAGAAAACATAGCAGACAACACCAAACAAAAGGTAAACCAACTCCTTTATGGAAATAACTTTGCCTTACCTAGCAGTCCACATAAGGTAGTTAAGATACCGCATGTGTAATTAACAGTGCAGCCCGAAAAAATATCTTTCACCACCTGTTTCTCCACAGTGAAACCATTCCATTTTCAGCTCAACACTGACACGTGGTGACTGATGGTACTCTTACAAAAAGCATAACTTCTGTTGCTAACATATAGCAAATCTACAGTTATATCAAGCATTGTCTGTATCTCATTCATCTTAGCTGATAACTGTGGGGAAATAGCTAAGCTAACAGCAAACTTTGGCAACTCTATTGATTGCAAAGTAGATAGAAAAGGCACAGAAGCATATAAAAATGAGTATCAATTGTAATAAGGACTGAAGGGCTACTAATTAGTATAAGATAGTCACTAGTTCTGTACATACTCCTCATTTGCATCTCTTTATACCTTCATTTGCCTATGATATTCTCAGACTACTTACAATTAGTGTCCCTAAGTGCAACTAGTGTCTATAAAGCACTTCTGAGTTGCATTAGGCACTGCCAGTTCAACTTCCCACTGTGTCTAAGTGCAGTGACTGTACATACCACCCTAAGACACAAAGTCAGAGGGGAACACAGTATATGGACCATTTAGTGTAGCCAAGAAACAGCATGTTTTTGGAATTCAGGAATTAATTAGAGTACTCAGAGAAAATCCATGTACACACAAGAGGGACAGGCAGAAGCCACAAAGACAATGGAATTTAGTTTGTTACCGCAAGACCATGGAACTATGAAGAAGAGATATTACTCTTCTGTTTTACTTTTGTTTGCATATATTGGTTTATAGGTATGTGGTCAAAAAGGCTGAACCATGCTAAGAGAAGTTAAGAAATTCAGTGGAAGAAGAAGAAAGTGATTTACGTTTGTTAAATCCATATTTTTTCTCTATTTTAGAGAAGACTGTAGATGGAGAGATAGAAACACTAAAAAGAGGTGAGCAATCCGTTCTCTTGGGAAAAAAGAAACATAGGGTGCTTGAGAAAATAATGAAAAGGGGGAAAAGGGAATGTATGGAAGGTGAACACAAGGTAGAAATTAAAGTGTGCACAATAGAAATGAATTGGGGTGTGTAATGATTACATGAAGAAATTGTATAATAGCATTATACTGATTTTTCAGTGTTAAGTCTGGGCTTGCAAAACAGTCTGGGAAATTGATCAAGGATAACACAATCAAAGAACACTTTACTGAAGCCATTTCATCAAATTTGGTTTGGGTTCATATCAAACTGTATAAAAAGCAGTTGGTCAAATGACTTTGTGTTGTACTTTTATAAGTAGCCTTAAGATTATAGGCCTTTAGATTTGTTGTTGTCATTTGATACTGTGGGCCACTCCATCATTTTTTAACTGACTTGAGCATTACTGCAGCATCAGTTGCGTTGTCCTGGATTGGTTTGCTACCATCTGTCTGGATGTATCCAGTGGGTATTTATGGTGGTAATTGCTCAGCTTCCTGCCATCTAGACTGTGGGTTCTATAGGACTCAATACTTGGCCCCCTCTTCTTAACCTACATGTTAGCTCAAGAGATGTTGTTTGACTGAAAAAGTTGCAGTATTATTGCTTTGCTGATGACATGCAGCTTTACCTGTCATTCCCTCAGGAATCTGTTGGCAGTTAACCATCTAGCTATGGATCTGAAATGCACTCAAAGTGACCTTCTCCAAAGAGTGGCCATAGTCTTAATACATATCCCTCTTGGAGACTCCACACTACCAGTCTTGATTCCCAATGTCACCTGTAATAAAATCAAACAGAAATTGACAACCAAGCCACACCTTGAGTACTGCATGTAGTTCTAGAAGTCAGACATAGAAATGAACATAAGGCTGCTGGAAGGGGTGCAGAAGCATGCAAGCAGAAGGGTGTGTCAGATGGAGTTGAATGGGTATGATAAGAGATTACAGTAGCTAGGACTTTTTTCAACGGAGATTATGTATATGCACAAGATCATGTTTGGGAGATATGAGGAGTCATCTTGAACAAGAAACATGGGGAGTAGGACCACTGGCTGGATACTGCAGGAACTACCTAATTACTGGCTCTGCAAAAGTACTCATCCAAGGTGAGGGTCATTGACACATGGTGCTGGTTTCCAGAATGGGTGGCGGAGATTTGATCCATGGAGACACTATAGAGAGCATGAATGATGTGGAGAAAGGGGAGAGGAGAGAGAGTAGTGAAGAAAAGTGTTACATTTCATTAAGGGTAGACTAGATAGGCTAATTGCTCCCTTCTGCCATCCATCAACTGTAATGTAATATGTCTGTTGCATGCTTGGGAGTGTGTACACACACACACACACACACACACACACACACACACACACACACACACACACACACACACACACACACACACACACACACACACACACACACACACACACACACACTTGTGTCTGTAGGTGCTTGTGTGTGTGTGGGCAGGTGTGTGTGCACATGCGTGCTGTATGTCAATATAGCAATAACCCATGCCTGGGTGTAGGTAATGCTGGATTTACCACAGTTGGTGTAGTTTGGTCATGAGGGCGAAGCCCGAGTGGCCAAACAAAGCCAACCGTGGGTAAATCCAGCATTACCCACACCCAGAAGTGGGTTATTGCTATTATACAATGACATTATTTAAGAAAAAAAAAATACTTTTCTTAAATAATGGCATTGTATAATGCCTCCTTGCTGCCCCTCTGGTATTCTGCGGCAGTTCTGATGTACTGCGCATGCGTATGCCTACGCAGTACATTAGAGCTGTGGGCAAAAGCAACGGAGAAAGCAAGATCTCCGTTGCTTTTTACAAACTATTTTGCTATGTTAAATGGGGTTAACATAGCTTGACAGCTTTAAAAAAGCTGTCTCGCTATGTTAAACCCATTTAACATAGCGAGACAGTTTTGAAAAAAGCAACGGAGAAAGCAAGATCTCGTTGCTTTTTACAAACTGTCTCGTTATGTTAAAGGAGTTTGACATAGTGAGACAGCTTTAAAAAAAGCAATGGAGAATCTCCGTTGCTTTTTTTAAAGCTGTCTCGCTATGTCAAACTCGTTTTACATAGCGAGGCAGTATGAAGCAACGGAGATCTTGCGTTCTCCGTTGCTTAAAAAAAGAGTTATAGTAATGGAAAAAGTCCAGGCGACTGGACCTTTTTTCCATTACTATAACTGATTTACAAGCTGACCAATCAGTGTGCCTGTATTTGAATATTAATGGGGGGTTGTTGTACAATATAAATTATAGTACTTCTTTACCTACCACCCTCTCAAATTATACCTCACACCCTATGATATTCTAAGGTTTCTTTGTGAAATATACCATTTCCCTTTTTCAGAGGATTCATAAGAGTTTCAAGGCTATTTCAGTATGACCATGTATGCCCTGATAATACCAACCCTGAGACTTTAGCTCCTTTTACAAGGAGGGAGGTAGCAGTTACTCCCAAGGTAAATGTGAGAGTACACACCCAGCTGCCCAGGCTTAGTGTGAAGGAATATATTGAATTGCATTGCTTAACTGCAGAGGACATTTATTCTTGAAAAGTGAGAGGCACTGGGTGATGACTTCAGCTCTCCATCATGTTCTTTTAATCTGCTGATGAAGGTTCAATTCTCTGATTCTAGTGTTAACTGTGCTGTTAACTTTCTGATATAGGATGTCAAGGATCCCTGGATCTCTAATGGCATAGTAAGAGGCTCACACATCATCAGTCTGTAGTCTGTAGGACATAAGACACAGACCACAAGGGCAGGGTGTCCCGGCTGTCCTGGTAACTAAGGTTCTTAAGACCAGAGATATTTTTGGTTAGGAACCTCTATGGCTTTTTGAGCTTATTGAAAATTCAAGTGAGATGCAGCCCATATGGAGCATTACGCTCTATAATGGATCTGATCAATGCAGAATATAGGGGAACAATATATCTGAATTTTGACAAAATATCTTTGGCCATTAGTCGTCCTATTTGAAGGAGTTACTCTCTACAGTTGCCACATGGTAATCAAAGGAGAGAGAACTATCAAATCAAGTACCCAGGTCCTTGACTACCTTTTTGTTGATTGAGGGAATGTGTGGACAAGGAAACTATGCTAAACGTTTTAGTGTTCTATTTAAGACCATGCACCAGCTATTAGATAGGGTAAGTTCTTTCTAAAGGGTAGAGATATCTGAGAGGGGGGGGGGTTCAACAATTATACCAAATTTGTTATCTGCAGATTTGGTTAACCAGAGCCCTGGTAATCAGTTTTAAGATCAGAGAAGCAGAGACCCCCCAACAGATCCCAGGGACTTTCCTGGTTAACTTATCACTATTTGAAGAGGTGCCTGCCACACCAGCTATGGTGGTTCTTTGTTTCAGCCAGTTAGCTGTCTATCTTAAGAATCTGCGTTTAAAGCAGATAGTTTCCTTACAATTTCAGCATGAGGAGTGGTATTGAATGCTTTGGCCAGATCAAGATAAGCTATATGAACAGCATGATCACCGTTATCAGGCTGTATGAACAGCATGATCACTGTAAACAGGTTATATGAACAGCATGATCACTGCAAACAGGTTATATGAGCAGCATGATCACTGTAAACAGGCTGTATGAACAGCATGATCTCTTTAAATAGGTTATATGAACAGCATGGTCACTATAAACAGGTTATATGAACAGCATGATCAATGTAAACAGGTTATATGAACAGCATGGTCACTATAAACAGGTTATATGAACAGCATGATCACTGTAAACAGGTTATATGAACAGCATGATCACTGCAAACAGGTTATATGAACAGCATGATCACTGCAAACAGGTTATATGAGCAGCATGGTCACTGTAAACAGGCTGCATGAGCCTCCTGAAGAAGTTAACAAGATGTAACAGGCATGACCTTCCCTTGACAAAATCAGATTGTTGTGGTCCAGACCTATTCAGATCCTTGAGGTCACACTAAATGAGATCAATTATTGTAATATCTATAGTTTTTCAGATCAGACTTGACAAAATCAGATTGTTGTGGTCCAGACCTATTCAGATCCTTGAGGTCACACTAAATGAGATCAATTATTGTAATATCTATAGTTTTTCAGATCAGACTTGTAAGGCTGACATAATTTCCAGGCATCCCTCTCAACTGTCCAGATTTACGTAGAATGTCCAGATTTTTGCCTCATATTTTTTGTCTGTTCCTCATAAAATTTGTGGTTTTCTGGCAAATCACTGAAAACTGAAGTCACTAAATTACACTAAATAATGGCAGACGTTTCAGTCTCAGACTTCCTATCCTTCAACAAATACATAATAATGGAAAACCTGTTATTCTAGCAACTTTCTAAGTTTATAAGAGCAATAAAAACTGTCCCTATTTTTGGGCATTTGTCCCCCCATTATTTTTGGCTTTGTCCAAATTCTTTGCTCTGAGAGGTTGAGAGGTATGTTTCCAGGGTCTGTGGTAGTACCCATTTTTGAGGGGCATCACCACAGCAGTGTGTCAGGTTTTGAAAATATAACCCATGGCCATGCTTGGATTAAGTAATTTAAGGAGACAGTCTACTAAGTTTAGGTTAAATGATTTAAGGAGAGGTTCTGAGAGTATATTTTAATGTTATTCATTAAACAACCAGGTATGTTGTCAGAACCCATGTAAAAAGTGTTTTTGGACTTTGATAACACCTTAAGAACATGTTCCTTTGTGATAATAGTGGTTGTAAGGGATTCTAGGACAAGTGGTGTTTGAAGAGGGATTGTGGAGTGAGATTTGTAAAGATCTGATTTCCTAATACATTTGCAATGCCATTTGGATAATAGTGGGGACCTCATTAATGCAAAGTTCAGAGCAATGTTGAATGTTATTTCATAGTTTTGTAACATAGCTAAACAGGAACTTCTATACTTTACCTCAGAAACTAACTGCATACTTGGGTTACTGGGTTTATAGTAGTTCGCCGAAATGCAATTTCAGCGAACACTGAATCAGTGACCCCAGTTCAGTGAAAATTGTGTCAGCGATTCGCTGAATTTACCAAGAGCAAGTAAATACTTGCCCTGCAGCACAATGGACCAACATCTAACTAAATCAAACACACTCAAGTGGGTGGCTGCACCGCCACCCCCAACTATATATACCAACTCCGAGATTGCACTACAGTTGAGAAAAGGGCAAAGTTAAGTAGTTGGCCAACTACTTCTTTACTCTTAGTAAATTCAGTGAATCGCTGAAACGATTTTCACTGAAGTGCAGTCGCTGATTTTATGCTCACTGTAATCACACTTTGGCGAACTAATATAGACGCGGGTTGCTGTGCTGGTCCTTATAGTGCTTTTCAGTTTCTTGGATATATTTTTATACTATCCTCAGGAGTTCTAGGCTTACTGTATAGCTTTCCCTCTTTTAATACCATTTATATCAGTTGACCACGAGGTGTTTTTTTTTAAATTTCCCATTGTATTTGCTTCTAGTTGAGACTGCTAGATCTATGCATTTGTCTAAGTAAGCGTAAAACTCCTTTGTGAAATTGACTGCTGTGTGGGGGCAATGGCGGGGTTGTCATGGGTAAATTTAGATATTTCATAATATAATTGTATAAGGTTCACTCCTTTGAAGTCTTAAATATGAAGACATAGGTTACAGCAGGTATAGTGTTTCTGAGAGTAAATGCCACACAAGTTTATGGTCCAACTTAACTGGTGAAGGAGAAAATAGGGGGGAGAGGAACAGATAGATGCAATATTTGTATGGACCAGTTCAAGAACATGTTGGTATCTATTAGGTTTGTTAACTATTTGATCTAGGCAAATCCAGTTTATCAAATCCAAAACTCTCTGTGTGTGCCCTTCATTAGAGGTATGGGTGATCCAGTCTAAGGCAGGGTGTTTGAAGTCACCTATTATTATGAAGTTATGCTTTCAAGAATTTCTTTTAAAACTTCCAGGAATCTAACATGATCCTCTGGGGACATTGAAGGGTTCTATAACATGCTATAAGTTGGATGCTTGTTTTGTCCATGGTAAACTACAATGAGATGTGGTACCTGACAAATATGGTGATACAACTGCAGTTTCCACCAGGCCTAAAAGCATGGTAACCACAAAACCCAGATATATAGGAAATACTTTCTTTACAAAATCTTTGTAGCTACAAGCACACAGGCATGTTACAGATGCCTCAAGACCGAGCAATTTGCTATTGAAAATTCTGGAATTGAGAAGAGCCACCTTAATGTGGTCTGGTTTATGATTAGATGTATTTGCTGAGTTAGGATATACATTAGAATATCTCTGCCTAAAATTGGCAATATGGGGAAGCAAAGGCTTTTGCCAGTATGCAGAAACCTTTGATTGAGAGATTTGGGTTATTCCTTGCAAAATAAGTAGGACTATCAGTCATCTTATCCCATGTTGCTACATACTGCAACACCCTGGAATGACACACATCTATTAAGCCAGTTGTTAAAAGTAGCTATCTTCTCTTTATACCTAGGCATCATTCTTGCTGAAGGAAGGATCCCACTCAGGACTAAAGTCTTACCTGCATCCGTCATATGCAAAGAAGGTTCCAATATTTCTCTTTCTGCATGTCCCAGAGGGTTTTGCAGGACAGGTCATTCACTGCCTTGTGGACCACTATCATGTTGTAGTCATACTTGTCTCTGGAAAGGGTCTTGAGGGCCCTTGTAATGTCTGTAATCCTGGCACCCAAAAGCAGGTTACAGGAACCCTGTCCTTGTCCATCCTGGTGAGTGGGGAGTCTGTATTCTTAACACGAGTCTGTATCACTATAACATTTTTGTCAGAAGCTCATTTATGAAAATTTGATGTGGGGCAAATTGGCTATTGAGGACTTGTTGATGTAGATGCGCATGTAGTAGGAGAGCTGATGGAGGTCTATTCTTAAATCTATGGATATTTCAGATATTTGAATGGCTTTGTCTAACCCTTTAGCTGTTCTCTACATCTTTCCTCTCCTATAAGACATACATTTCAAGATCCCTCAATCTCTTTTCACATTACTTTTGGTAAAGCCTGTAATATTAGTGAAAGTTTTTGAACTGCTTCAACCAGCATTGTATGTACTGTAGATGCAGTTTCCATGACTCAGCATAATTTTACAAAACCATGTGCTATGACCAACACAAAGACATAAGCATTATCCAATGTCTGCATTTCATATTTTCTGCACACCACAGTACTGTAGATTTTCCCTACAGCTTTAAGTTATTTTGTGACATTAGTTTACTCTTTGTGGGCCATTGTAGTCTGTTCCCTTTTTTCCATGACTGTCCAGAAATCTTCTTTTCTGTATATAAGCCTGTTCTAGTCCAGTATACCATCATTTAACAACCTTTTGAAAGTAGCTATTGCAGTGTGTCTTTCTTACACATCTACTATTTCAAATTTTATGAAGTTATTCTCCACTAGAATTGTAACAAATGCTAATATGCCACACATACATAGAGCATAAACATAATTGTGACAGGGTTTCATTTTCAGTGGCATAGTTTTAACTCTAGAGGTAATACTTTGCTCTGTGTTTTTGGACAGTGATGCCAGGACCTACTATTTAATGGGAAGACCTGTGCTGTACAGCTAGTTCAGAAAGTGAAACTAAACTGAAATGTCAGTAATAGTGAAGAAAAAGGTGTCTGGCTTACATAGTGATATGAATATAACACCTTGGCAAGCATTTATAAAATGTGTTAACCACAGACAAATACATTGTGCTACATAAGTGTATTAAGCCTGCAGCTTGTTACGACTACAAATGCAATATCTTTTGGAAAGAGTTTAGAGCAGAAAGATTTTTCAAGTTCAATATTTATTGCATTTTGTATTTAATAAATGTTCAGTGGCTTGACTCAAATGGAAGGGTAATGAAATGGAAAAATAAAACTTTGCAAGTTACTTAAAATGCAACACAAAACTGGAGTTGTCATTTGTTTAACTTGCTGCTTCTTGTTGCATTCTGTTTACAAGGTTAGCTTTCTCGTCCTGCTCCCATTTCAGGTAATGCCATACCTGTCAACCTCTTAGCAGAAGAAATCTGGAGAAAAGGCAAACATAATGGGGGTGAAGTGCTTAAAGGCCCTAAATCAAGGACAGATTTTAAATATTGCTCATATAAATTTAGAAAGTTGATAGAATAAAAGTATTTGCAGTAGCACACATTTTTGAATGGCATGACGTCTAAAACTCAACCATCTGTCATTTAGTGACTTCAGTCCTCGATGATTTTCCAGAAAACTCACAAATCATATGAACAGACCAAAAATATGAGGCAAAAATTTGGATGTTCTGCAAAAATCTGGATAGTTGAGAGGTCTGGTCAATGCCATTTTTTTAATCTTTCCATGTGGTACTCTGTTTAAAATAAAGTGTATTATGAATCCATTGGTTACATGTCAATGAATTTTAATAACAATTTCATATACAGTCAGCTCACATGTGTGGTCCCACATTTTGTTGCTTATTTATATACTGTTTGCTCGCATTCTGATGCCCACCAATTTATAGCAGTCCTTTGAGAAACTATTAAACTTTTTTATTAGAGCTGGCTTTGGGGGTTGTCTTGTGCTTGTGTACACATAACATATGGTTTTATACGGGTGGTCCAGCTGACCAGTACTCCCTGAAACAGTCCATGGAGGCCTCCTTTCCAGTTATTGTCCTCAGGTTATTGGCTGAGATATGAAGAGGACAATGGTGAGCTGAAGCACTGTATTACCAGCATTCCAAGTGGTGCTGGTCTCTGCTCACATTTCAAAATAATCTTGCAGCCTGGTAGACAATTACTTTGATATGTAAGTCTTCCTATTAACACCCCCCAGCAATACATCATCCATGATACTGGCAAGTGTTCAGTCTACCAACGCTGCAGCCTAATGTGTATCCTTTAGAAAATGTAGGTGCAGTTTGTTTATAATTAAACATCCCTTCTAGCCACTGCTACTTCTAAATCCCAACTCACACTGAGGCCTCTTTGCAAATGATGCTAGAGCTGTTCCTTCTGTACCAGTGATTACCAGAGCACACTTACAGATACTAGGGGTGATGCTGCCAGTTCTCTAAATAGAATTTGTAAATGTGGTTTATTTATAGTTAACAGAAATGTGTTCCCAGCCTCCTAATGTAGGTTTGCTATATAGACAAAGACATACACACACACACACACACACACACACACACACACACACACACACACACACACACACACACACACACACACACACACAGGTGTAGCACAATGTATTGGTCTGTGGTTAACACATTTTATAAATGCTTGTCAATGTGTTATATTCATATCACTGTGTAAGCCAGACAGCTTTCTCTTCATTATTATTGACATTTCACTGCCTAGTTTCACTTTCAGAACTTCCCCTCTTTGTTAATTTAAGTTGCTCAGTTAGCAGTACAGCACAGATGTTCCCAGTAAATAGTAGGTCCTGGCATCACTGTCCAAAACACAGAACAAAGTATTACCTCTAGAGTTAAAACTACGCTACCTTCCTTACTACAGTAGTCACATGTTGATCAAAGTTAAGGCCACAGTCAACTTGTGTGCCATAGTCTCTCACTACTGAGTTGGTGTTAAGTGTATTATTATTTCATATGATAGTAAGCAGGGGAAATCATTTTTACTGAAGGGGATAATAATGCATTTTTAGCATTGAGTATGAGTCCATGGCTTTGGCACCAACTGTTATTCTGCGTAAATCCCTGATGAAGTATATTAACATCTTTTGGGGATTCAGTGATTGCACCTAATTTGCAATCATCAGCAAATGTATTCAACTGTAGCTCCTCTGTTTTGGCCTGAACTTCTGAGAAGTATAATCCAAACAATAGGGGCCTAGCACTGACCCCTGTGGAACCCCACTGGTGACAAGGCTGCTGGCTGAGGTATTATCCCTAACTTTAACTGTGTGTGATCTGTTGGTTAGCCAGTTAGCAACCCACCTGATGACATAAGGGTTGATATTCACTCATTTTTTTAATTTCTCCAAATCTTTTGGGTTTCTAATACCATGACAGGAATGGACCTCATTCCTAAGTCGAAGTACGATTAAAGTTCATGAAATTAGTATTGTTTCAGTCTTTCATGTCAGCCATAAGTGCTCTTCGCAGCACCCTCAATGTGCCCAGTAACGACTCTTTCTGCAATTTGTACGGGGTTACATGGATTGGTAACATATCTAAATATGATTGCAGATTATTTTTTATAAGACCCATTGCACATACTACTATTGGAACTGTTTGGGTATCTTTCTTTCACATTGCCTGCAGATCCTGATATTTTATGACTTTGCATCTCTCTGTATGCAAGATACTGTAGTCACTAGATGTGGTGATTTCAATGATCAATGCTACTTTTGTTTTCTTTTCTTGGATGACTATATCTGTTTTTTTAGCATCTATCTTTTGAACTGTTGGCAATGGGTGATCCCATGTGATATAAACTTCATCATTTTCTATGATCACCTGAGTGAGTTTATCAATGATGTCCAAATGTGAGATTGTTTCAAAGGCCTTGGCTAAGTCCAGACAGGATGATGCACAGATTTTGCTTTTGTCTATGGCTCTGCTGACTTTTTTTGAAGAAGTCCACCAGGTTTAACAGGCAAGAACTGCCCTTGACAAAACAGAACTGGGTTGAATCAAGGGTTTGGAGGTCAATTATATGCTTATTTATAAGGTCCATGATGATTCATTCCATGGCCTTACAAATAAGACTGGTTAAGCTTATGGGTCTAGAGTTCCCAGGGTCTGTTGCTGTACCACATTTATGAAGGGGGATGATAGCTGCTGTTCTCCATTCAGTAGGGACAAAGCTGGTACACAGGCTGTGGTTGAAGAGAGTACCCAATGGAGTTTTTAGACCATTTAAAACACAACCTGGGATGCCATCCTGTCCCACTGAGGCTGTGTTTTTGGCCTTGGAGAGTGCATTAATGACTTGCTCTTTAGAGATGTGAAGTGGGGAAGATGTTGAAGGAATGCTTGTGGTATGTTTGGAGGGGGCAGGGGAGTGAAATTTTTGCTAAAGCTGTCAGCTAACAGGTTAGCTATTCTCACAGGATTAGTGTGTGTGATGCCTTCCACAGCTAGTTCAGCACACATCTGGGTCCTATCTTTTAGGTTATAGATATAGCTGAAAAATGCATTATTGTTATCTTTAGCTATGGTTGCTAATTTTTTTTCGAAGTTGCCCTTAAAGGATTTTACAAGTTGTCTTATTTGCTTGTTCAAGCAGAGGAGAGTGTTCTTCCAGTGCTGGGACCTCTCTGTTTTATTCTTGGACAACAACTTCTTCCTCTTGCTGTATAGACTACTAATGCTAGATGTCCACCAGGAGGCTGTTTTTTTCTTGGGGATCTTGTTTTGATCCTATGAGATACAGCTATGTCAATACATTTGTATAAGTGTTTGTACAGAATATAAGTTTAGTTGTCAATGACATTTGTGGGAATGAGTGCTTGGAAGTTGTTTATGCCATCTCTTAGGAGGGTATAATTAGCTTTGGTGAAATGTTTTAGCCTGATTTCTCCTAAGAGGGGTTCAGGTGTTATTGCTACTTCAAATATGACTGATTTTTAATCGGATTTAACCAGTGAGGGTCCTAGATTTGTGGTGGTGCAATGTTCACCCATGTTGGAGAGGACCAGGTCAAGAATGTTTAAGCCCCTTGTAAAGTTGCATACTATTTGTTCCAGGGCATTTGTGTTAACAAAGTCCAGGAACCTTTGTGCATGCATGTTGGAACTCATATAAGTTTCCCAGTCAATGGAGGTATAGTTAAAATCACCCATGACTAGAGTGTTTGGTTGTACTCAGTGTCATATAGACTCCTCAGAGGTGACCTCTGCCTGGCATACAAAGCAATCGCAGACCCAACCTTGATGGGACTGCTGCATATCTGCAAGTCAAGCTCCACTCGAGTAACCCGCACACGCGACCTCAACCTGGTCTGTGACATCAATAGGACTTGTTGGCAGGACAGATTTGTGTCCCAGAAACTCCCCCTTCTGTGGAATAGATTCCCTCACTATGTCAAGCAGGGTACCTCATTAACTCTTTTTAAGTGCAGCCTGGATAACTGGATGGGGAACAGAAAATACACCCCTGGGATTCCACCTGTGTCCCTGCTGGACAGGGGCATTGGGTGCAGTCTTGTTGGAACATGGGCTAAATTCTTGACTAGGCTTGTAAAGTCCTCAGGGCCAATAGCCTAGTAACTTCCTATGATCCTGTGACTCAAATAGGTCCAAATAAGCAGTGTGTGTATCTTGGTTCATTGAAGGGGGCCTGTAGCTAATGATGATTTGAAGGGGGGGGGGTCTTACCCACAGCTAGTTGAACTTGGAGTAACTCCATGGAGTTTTTCTGTCTAACCAGTCTAGAGATGTATTTGTCTTTGATGAAGACAGATACTCCTCCTTTGTTTCTCTCACATTCATTTTGCTGTCTGACAGTGTGGAAGGCATTGTAGCCTTTCAAGGCTGGGGTACCCTCAGCAGCCCTGAACCAAGTTTTCATGACTGCACAGACATCAACATCCTCCAGGGAGAGGAGTTCTTCCAGAGAATGCAGTTTCTGATTTAAACTCCTGGTGTTAAACAGCATAACCCTTAATATATTTGTGAGGGATATTTTCATGTTGGAAATTTTGTTCTTGAGACCTTGCTTAAAAAGGCGCTATGGGGGAGGTATGTGCCTTAGCCAGTACCCAAAAGCTTAGAGGTGACAGGTCAAGACTTCTCTGGCAAAGCAGTGTAGTTTATCTACCATGTCATGCCAGGCTAACAGGAACTGGATCCCCTTAGAATGACACCACAAACTAAGCCAACTGTTGAAGTTAATAATTTTTTGTTTATATTGTGGTATCATGCTAGGTGAGGATGGAATGCTGCTCAGGGCTAGTGACATACCTGCCTGGGACACATATTCAGAGAGCTCAGTCATGTCTCTCTTCATATAGTCCAGTGAGGTATGTCTCAAGTTATTCACACCAACATGAACTATGACGGAGTCATAACGGTACGTGTTGTTGACAGACTTGAGTGCATGTGTGATCTGATGGATCCTGGAACCCGATAGACAGCTGACCATAAGCTTCTCCTTGCCCATCCTGGTGAGTGAGATATCTGTGTGTCTCACAATGGAGTCACCTATGACTAAAAAAATTGGTTTAGATATGCTTTGCCTTAGAGGCTTATTTGGTGAGACACTGGTGCTCATTTTATTATGTGTCCTGAGTGCTGTAGTTACTGTATTAGGTGCAGCATGTTTGCATTTGGGAGGTTTCTGGTGTTTAGGTAAGTTTCTGGTGAGTCTTCCACTTACAAATGTTTTATGTGTTGAGTGCAGGTTGACTGCTTAGTGTTACTGTTCTGTATACGAGAGAGCAAGGCTTCCAGATTGTTAGTGTAGCTGCATCTCTCACAGATTTTACTTGGGTGACTTAGGAGTAGAGTGTTGTCAGTGTACATGAGGCAGTTGCTATACTCTGTCAGGATACCCATTTCAATCAGTGCTGGCAGGAGAAATGGAGGGAAACTGACCATCCATAATGCTAGTTAAAATTCTGTTTGAACAGTGGAGGGAGAAATGGAGGGGTGTGGTATGGATGGGTGCTCTAAACTGAGTCTATAATAATGTGGTGCTCAATAGGGGTGTATACCAATGAGGGCTCTATAATAGTATGAGACAATTGGAGATTGGGTGTTTTTGGGACTATTCAAGTGGCAAAAGCGCAGCTGATATGCTCTCCAAGCAGCTAAGAGCAAATTAAGGAATTCTCAGCCAGATCACGGCAGCTTCTAAGGGACAATTTATCAACTGATGTTTTTGCATC
The DNA here is from genome assembly GCF_019279795.1 of Protopterus annectens. Lineage (NCBI taxonomy): Eukaryota > Metazoa > Chordata > Ceratodontiformes > Protopteridae > Protopterus > Protopterus annectens. The sequence continues at coordinate 275,962,282 of NC_056736.1, read as the reverse complement.
TATAACCGCCAATGATTAACCCCCCCCACCTGCATATTGGTGTGTGGTGGTTCACCGAGATCAATACAGCCGAGCAGTGGCTGGTCGCCAAACTCTGTGGAACTGTGTTAAAACAAGCGCAAACCTGCACAAGCATAGGGCTTATGTAGCAACAGTCAGCAAACTTTTTTAAACAATTTAACCAATTATAAAGCTCAAAACTGAGCCCTGCTCCAGCAACCTTCAATCAGATGAGTCCGAACTGCACTATCCTGCCACAAGAGTGCAGGGGGGCCCTCTCCAACAAAAGATATCCTGGTTTAGTGCTCAATTCTGCAGCCAGAACTAGATTCAGCAGGTCTGAATCTAGTCTATGCTACAGCAAAGTGTTAACAAATCAGCATTAACAGTTCAGGAATCAGCAATATATTAAAATACAGTTTAAAAGTGCAAAATACAGTGAAAACTTGTACTTATGGTTAGCAGAAAGCTTCAGATTCCTGGGATTGCACAGATGAATACAGCAGAGTAGTGGCTGGTCACCAAACGCTGTGGAGCTGAGTTGCGTTAAAACAAGCAGCAACCCATGCAAATGCAAGACTTATGTAGCAACAGTGAGCAAAATTTTAAACAATAAGTGTGAATTCCTTACTAGAGGGCTTCTGTATCAGAGGTGGATTTGGTAATGACTCCCATTTTGCAGTCATCTGTTAACTTGGTTAGCCATAGGTCTTGTTTTTTAGTTTCTATGTCAGAGAAGTAAATACACAACTGAAACAGTCCCAGCTCTAAGCCCTGTGGGACACCACTTTCCACCTTCATGTTCTCTGATGCTGTCCTTGTCACCTGCACCGTGTGGGTTCTATCATTTAATCAGTATGCTATTCATCTTACCACATAGGCATCTATTTGTAATCATCATCATCATCAGGCCCCCTTTTCCCATTTTTTTCTACATGGGGTCAGGGTATCGTGTTAACTGTCACCAACTCTCTCGATTCAGTGCCACACTCCTACCTTCGTCAACACTCATGCCTGACTGTCGCAGATCTTCTTTCACACAATCCACCAACCTCTTTTCTGGATGCCCTCGCTTCCTCTTACCTTCTTCCTCTCTGTCCCAAATCTTCCTCACCAGATTGTCTTCAGCTTTTCTACACATATGCCTAAACCACTGTAATCTGCTCTCTGTGATCTTTTCTGCAATTGGAGCTACTTTGGCTTCTGCTCTTATGTCCTCATTTCTTCGCCTGTCCTGCAGTGTGCATCCTACCACCTTTCTCAGGCATTTCATTTCCATCACCTCTAACTTCTTCGACTGTTCTGCCTTTACTGCCCAGGTTTCTGTACACCCGATACTCTATGCAGCCCCTCTGGTTCTAGCTTTGAGCTCTTCATTCAGACTACCCTTCTGTTCAACCACCCCTCCCAGATACTTAAAGCTGTTTACCTGTTGCACTATCTTCCCTTCTATCTCTATTCTCAGCTTCTTCTGATTTCCCCAGTTTGCTGCCATTACCACCGTCTTATCTGTGCTTAGTTTCATCCCATGTGCCTTCAGGTTTTCATTCCATTATTCTATCCTTTGCTGAAGTTCTAGCTCAGAGTCTACCTGCACTGCCACATCGTCTGCATACCGCAGCTTTGTTGATCTGTCCCCTCCAACCTGTTTGCTAATGTAGTCCATCACCAGTATGAACAGTAGTGGGCTCAGAGCTGAACCCTGATGTACACAGGTAATGCATTTAGTTTATTAATTATGTTAGCATAGAGAATGGTGTCAAATGCTTTGGCCAGAATAATGTAAGTTGTGTGTATAGTGTATCCACTCTCAATAGCTTGTGTTAACTTTTCGAAGAAGTTTACTGGGTTTATTAGACAGGATCTACCTTTTACAAAGCCAAATTGCTGTGTATCTAGCCTGATGAGATTTGTAATGTTTATTTTAATCACCTGCTATAATGTGTTCCATGGCCTTACAAATGAGACCTGTCAGGCCGATGGGCCTATAATATCTGGGGTCAGTAACAGGGTCACTGTTATGGAGTGGCATTACTAGTGCTGTACAATATACGTTTGGTTTCAGCCTGCTGCTTGTCCCAGGTTAAATACTTTAAAAGTTAAATACTTTAAAGGTTCCACTAGGGCATATTTAGTCCTATTACACAAATAGCCCTGAATTGTATCTGGTCTCATACAGGAAGTGTTCTTAGTCTTGGACAGTAATTTCAGCACATGTTCTTTAGTGATAATGTGGAGTTTGAGCAATATGGGCATTTCGATAGTCATCTCAGGAGTGAAATTTGCTCTAATTTTATTTGCTAGTATATTGGCAATGGGTCTACTTTAGGACCTCGAAAGCTGAATAGTTTGAATGCATATGGATAGAAGCATATGCATTGAACTACCAAATAATCGAAAAAAAAAAAAAAGTGCACAACAAAAACAATTTTACACTGATGTAGGCAGGGGGGCAAGCCCCCCTACACTCCCCACACCCCCCGCTACTTAAATATACCAACTCCGAGATCGCACTACATTGAAGTAAACAGAAATCTCCACCTACGGAGATTTCCATTTCCATTTTCGATGTTTTGTGCTTTCGATATACTCGTGTCGAGAATATCGTATTCGACATTCTCAGACTTCTAGTATATAAAGTAGACCCTATTGGCAATATCCACCTGACCCCAGGATTTTTTAACATTTAGTATAACTTTTGTACATTGTTGAGTGTTGTTTCTTAGTTTTCTAACATAACTAAAAAAGGATTTGTGATTGGCCATGGCTTCAGATGCAAACCTGAGTTAATGGGGTACCTTAGTATATTTAATAGTCTTTTTTAAATTCATAGTTACATTTTTAATATTTCCTTTGACTAGGGGGTCTGTAGACCTATTGTAAACTCTCATGAGTTTTTTCCTTTTATCCCAGATTTTATATGTTAGTGGACCACCAGGGTGGTTTGCTTTCAAACTTTTCATTGTATTTTGGTCTAGATGGGACAGTCTGTTTTATGCATTTATTTATATGATTGTAAAACTCCTTTGTGAATCATCTGAAGAGGCAATGTGTGGGATAATGATGTTATAAGTGAATTTTGAGATTTCATCATAGACTTTGAGGAGATGTGTGCACTTGAAACATTTGAATTCTGATATATTAGTTTCATAGGGTTTAGATAGGTTGAGGGAAAAAGTTATTACCTTATGTCACACATAATTAGAGAGGAAGTTGCTAGTGGAGTTGTGCATAATGACATTGCATTTGTAAGTACCATGACAAGAATATTTTGCCCTCTAGTTGGGTTAGTAACAATCTGGTCCATTGAGTTTTTATTTGTTAGATGAAAAATTCCATGCATATCCAGTCAACAGATGGGTAGTTAAAGTCGACAAGAATGATGATGTTCTTATTTATGGTGAGTTTATGCATGCTTTTAGATACCTGACATGAACTTATGGATTATGGAAGGTGTCCTGTAACCTGTGATAAACTAATAGTCGATTTTGCTTCATGCAATTTGGAGTCCAGCAAGTTCCATTTGTGGAATCTGTATAGAGCTGATATGGTCTCCGACAAATATGAACACACCACCAGTTGCCATTGGAACTGAAGGCATGGCAGGCTCTAAACTCAGGCATAGAGGAAATGCTTTCTGGACATTTAAATTATGTTTCGGTGATTACACACATACACGTATATGGATGCTTGACAAATGCAGGGGTACCTCAAGGTTGTGCAGCTTGTTGTTTAGACTTCTGGCGTAGAACAGAGACACCTTAATTTTATCCTGTTTTGTTACTGGTCTTCTTCTTCTTTCGGCTGCTCCCATTAGGGGTCACCACAGCAGATCAACTGTTTCCATTTCCTCCTGTCCTCTGCATCTTGCTCTGTCACACCAACCACCTGCATGTCCTCTCTCACCACATCCATAAACCTTATCTTAGGCCTTCCTCTTTTCCTGTTACCTGGCAGCTTCATCCTTAGCATCTTTTTCCCAATATACTCTGCATCCCTCCTCAGTACATGTCCAAACCAATGTAATCTTGCCTCTCTGGCTTTGTCTCCAAACCTTCCAACCTGGGCTGACCCTCTAATATACTTATTCCTAATCCTGTCCATCCTCGTCACACCCAGTGCAAATCTTAACATCTTCAACTCTGCCACATCAAGCTCTGACTCCTGCCTTTTTGTCAATGCCACTGTCTCCAACTCATATAACATAGCTGGTCTCACTACCCTCTTGTAGACCTTCCCTTTCACTCTTACTGGTACTTGTCTGTCACAAATCACTCCTGACACTCTTCTCCACCCACTCCATCCTGCCTGTACTCTCTTCTTCACCTCTCTTCCACACTCACCATTACTCTGAACTGTTGATCCCAAGTACTTAAACTCATTCACCTTCACTACCTCTACTCCCTGCATCCTCACCATTCCTCTATCCTCCCTCTCATTCACACACATATATTCTGTCTTAGTCCTGCTGACCTTCATTCCTCTTCTCTCTAGAACATATCTCCACCTCTCCAGGGTCTCCTCCACCTGTTCCCTACTCTCAGTACAGATTACAATGTCATCTGCAAACATCATAGTCCATGGAGACTCCTGTCTGATCTCATCTGTCAACCTGTCCATCACCATTGCAAATAAGAAAGGGCTCAGAGCTGATCCTTGATGTAATCCCACCTCCACCTTAAATGCATCCGTCACTCCCACCGCAGACCTCAACGCTGTCACACTACCCTCGTACATATCCTGTACCACTCTTACATACTGGTAAATTTGCTATATTTGAATGTTCATACTACAGCCACTTAACTGGTACATTTTAACTGCAGCCCTATAATCATTAATTCTTTTGACTGGCGGTATTTGGATTTGCATTTAACAATGTGTCACCACATTAATACAAATACATACATGGAACCCAGGAGCTTTGTTGAGCACATTTGTTGTACTTGCTGTCCAGGTACAAAGGTGTTTGCTACAGAATGTGTGCTTTTAGAATGCATACATTATACTACCTCCTCACTTACATTTACTCTCAGGTACTCATACACAGTAGAATGTGCACATAAAGGTCAAATGGCAGCATGCACTATACTTTATACATATCCAACAAGTTCATTGTGTAAGTCTTTAAGCAAAAATAGAATTAACTTAGTTCAGTGCCTGCTGCTTTACCTGAAAATGTAAAACAGGCACTTTCCTCTCTCAAAATTTAATCTTTCTATGTTGTTCTTATAGTGCTTAAACAAGCATTTCTGTTAAGTCATAAGGGCCTCTGCTCTCATCAGAATAGTGTCCTTGTAGTTTCTTGAGCTATGTGCCTCAGTCAAGGTGTGCTCCTTGATGGAACACACTGACTTTCTCACATTGGAAGAGTATGATGATGATGATGACTGACATTGGACATCGGATCTTTCCTGGCTAGAACTTTGGCTTACTGTCCATAGGGAGCTATAAGCAAGGCTTTTGTTTTTGTATGTGCACTGGCCTGGACTGTTGGTCTTTTCTGAATGGTGCTTTGGCTTAATATCCTTTGGAAGCTACAGGTAAGGTCTTTCATCTTTCTAGGTGTACTGATCTGGATCTCTGGTCTTTGTTGGCTGGAGCTTTATATCAGTGTCAGTTAGGAGCTATGTGCTTGGCTTTTCTCTGGTTAGGTGCATTTATTGGCATCGAATTCAGGACTTTCCTCCATCTTGGATCACATATTCAGAAGATTCATACTAATGTCAAACAGAAAAGTATCTCAAGTCTTCAAAAAATTAATACCATGTTTTACTGACTAAATGTACGAAACTGTAGCAACCAGTTTCATCTAACAGATAGGTAATCTCAAGATTTTCTAAGTTGCACATTGCTTTCCTTTAAAAAGATTAAGCGTGTAATGAAAACATTTATTCAAAAGCATTACATGTTCCACTCAGAAAATATATCGCAACTTGAAAGGCTCTTTTTTCTAAATAGTGGATTGTATCTCATTTATGGTCAAACGATCATAGTTGGTGGGTCACACCAACTAAAAAAATACAAAATGTTAATTTAATGTATTTTGTAGACACAATTGCAGTTTCTCACATATAATTGTAAGTGAGTTTGTCCAAATAATGAAAATATAACAGTTACTTAGAGCTACCATCTCAGCATCAAGCTCTAGCTATTATACTATTTAAGTGTCCATCCTAATAGGTAGGGGTGCATTCTAGATGTTCTTCATATGGACTACTGCTGCAGTAGTCTAAGCTACATGGGGTATATCATGCTAATGATATAACAGCCGGACAGCTTCCAAAGCTTCAGGGTACCTTTCATGCACCCAAACTGTTATTCAGCTCAAGGTGAGCTGACTAAAATACAAGTTTGGATGCCAAACCCATCAGTGACTTCCTGACACTGAAAAGAGTGCTCCTTTGTGGTCTTTCTATGATTGATGGTTAGCTAACTCTGTTCCATTGTTGGGCAAATAAGTTCCCTTCAGGGAAAAACTTTCACCTTACTTCTTATGACATAAACTGTACTTTTTTCTGTAAAATACTATTTTTTAAAGCTGAGAAAAAGTGCTTTTAATGACTGTCATGATTTTTTATTACTTTTAAATGGGATTATCGCTTCTTTTGCTTTAGTGGTAAAAGTCGTTGAAACTTATTTTAAACTACTTTTTTCTTCAGGAAAAGTTTATCTATTTCTCTTTTGTGGGCTGGGGTAAGCATTTAAAGTGTTCTTTTTTACTGTGTCTTACTGGGGGGAAAGGTGCTTTTTTATTACTTACTTGTTTTCTTGTTTTACCAATGACTGCAGCAGGGCTTCCCTGTCAGTCAGGTACGTTTTTTAGTTTCACCATAGAACAACCTATCTGTTCCTCAGTTTTTCATTCTTACAATCTACAAAAAGAAAAAAAAAAATGTTATACAGCCTTTGCCACCAATGCAGTCTGCTAAAGTGCCCAAGCTGCAGGTGGATGACTCTGGTGTGGTTAAAGCTGGTTCCTTGGAACACTTATCTTATTTTTGGGTTCCTCTTGTGCAGTCCCTACAGCCAACATGGGCCAGGGGTTATACATGATCTCTTTGGCTTTTGGAGTGCCTTTGGAGGGCAAGGGAGAGCCATTCTTGTTGGTACTGTAAGAAGGAGCTGAGACTGCCCCTCTGTCTAGCCAAAATTGTTGCTATCCCTAAGGGGTCTTTGTTGGCAAAACTGGATCTATTTCCTCATAAATTCCCATCAAAAAGAAACAAGTATTTTAAAAACATGTCTTTTCCTGTCTCAGTTTCTCTAGACAGGAGTTACTGTTTGGGATTACCTCATGATTTATTGCAGACTCTTGACCTTTCCTGTATTGGATATGTATGGTAACAGGAAAAGGGATTATTCCTTTTCTAAAGAGATTCAGTAGGTTGAACCTGTAAATGATTTTGAAGGGACAGCCTGTGTTTTTGTCTCCACAGCTTACTGATTCTGATGTTCAGGAGAGTGTGGCTTTGGTCAATCCCTTTGAAGGATTCTCCTTCTCGGTATCTATTTTCCAAAATGAAGCATATATTTTAGTGTGGGAAAACAGTAATGCTTCTCAGTCCCTCAGGAAGTATTATGATTTGTTTCAAATGGAATTTCCAGGATCTTCTCCAATTCTTCCTCTTTTTTTCTGCTTTGGAGGATATTTTTTGTCACAACCTATAACTTGCCTGACAGCTAGTCTGATGCCACATTAAAAGCAGACAGACTGTATCAAATCCTCTTCCTTTAAAGTTTTATACACTTATACCAAATCAGACCCAGTAGCTACTGCTGGTCTGAACCCAGCTGCTGCTAAACATTTAGTTAATATTAATCTCTCTTCTTTTGACAAGGATGTGAGATCTTTTGATAAATTTGGGGAAAAAGGATGTGCTGGCAATCTTCTGCAACGGAGGTTTGTTTGGGTGCATTCTCAAAACCTTCTAGAAAATGTTAAATATTAAATTTTGATTTTCTTGGGTTAGAGAGGTAGTTTTGCACCGTCTGCTTCAGCGGTCTTTATGAAACGTGACGAGAGAGGTATGCTGACTAAAGAGTTCTCTCAGTTTTCAGCTTTCCTCCTTCTCCAACTTAGCCAGGGGATTTAATTCTCCCTATTACTTTCTTTTAAGGCAAAGGAAGTGGTCTGACCTCGCTGCTGCTAGGTAAATGTTTTAAAATATTTAGCATGAAGGTTTCAAAAACTAGTAGACCCTGCCAGAACTAAGGACAGCCTAATAAGTCTGTATGATTATTTACAAGACCCCCTTCCCCCGGCAAACCCTAAATCCATCAAGGTTGCTTTTGGCAGTGGGCGTCTCCCACTCTTTTTGAGGAGTTCCCTTTCATTTGTCAGACTTAATTACTTCCCTTCCTGTCATGGAACATATACTCTCTTAGGGGTGCTAGAAGATCCCCCCTTTAAGAGAAGGGTTTTATTTGAAACTCCTTATTATACAGTGTTCTAATTGTTGTCCTTTATTCACTTTTAAATCTTCTGCTAACCTTAGATTTTAAAAGCTGTATATCTTCCTATTCTTATATCCACTTTAGACATTTCTAAAGGTTTTCTGACTCTGGAGAATGATAATCATTTACTCTGCATTAATCTTTGGACTATCCATTGCTATAAGGGTATATACTCCTGTGATAGCCTACTGCAGGCTGCAATATGTTCACATTTTCCTTATTTAGAGGACTTGTCTTTCATTGCAGAGTATTTTTTAAAATGTCAGTAATATCACACTTAGGCCTGGGATGTCCGATACAGACTGGGATTCCAGGAGAATATACAGATGTCTTGTCTGACTAATTCCCACATGATTGTTTTCCTGGGGGTGTCTCTAGGATACCTCGGTTCAAAGAGTTTTTCTTCACAGGAAAAAAGTAGCTATGTATCTAGATGTCTTGAGTTTTTTTTTCTACTTACATTACTGTCTGAGTAAGAGACATGACATCTATGATTTTCATGGGTCTATATTACTAAAGTGAAAAACCCTATGCGCGAATACCAAAACATCGACCCCTATACCGCGAACTGCGAAAATCCCAAACGCACTAAACCGCAAAAAAAAAAAATATTGAACTGTCATAGTCGGCCAACCCCACCACCCGTTACATACTACCTACCGAAACAAAATAAACAAAAATAGCAGCACTCTGCATTTAAAGTGGAACAGCCTTACAAGATATCTGCAAATATATAGAGCTGAGTATATTTTTCTGTATTTTCTGTATTATAGAGCTAAATTGTTGCTTATATATCTGTTGTCTGTCTTAGTGTTCTGCAAATATACAGAGATCAGTATATATTTTTTGGGTTTTAAAATTTGTACTCTGATTCCTCACATCTCTGTTGAAACTTTTCCCCAACCTCCCTCCCTGTTCTGGTAGTACTTTAAATTTGGTGACTTTTGCAGTGCCCGCCCCACTGTAGATTTGATCTAGGACACTCCCCCAGTCCCATCTCTTTACCGCATTCTACCTAATAAACCCTTTCTGCACTTGCTTTTAGTCCTTTTTAATTTAATTACATTTTTTCAAACTGTGTGTGGACTAATATTGCTACATACTCAAGTGTGCCAGCTTGTACTGCATGTGAATTGTTTTTACTACTGTTTTTGCTACTTTTCTGAAAAAAAAAGAAATTGTAAGCATGTTTCCTATCTTTCCTGTAATTAGTGTTCCAGATACAGATTTGCTGTATCCAGGACTATTTGTAAGCTTCTGAGCCTCCAAGCCTTTCTGTGTTGGAGGGAAGCCTTCCAGCTTATCAGTGGGAGTGGTAAGCACTAGGTAACCTGTCTACCACATAAGGAGTGGTTCTGGCCCAGAATTTGTAGTTATTGGCCTTTTGGGCAGTCTTCCATCTCTCTCAACTTTCTGATTTGAAGGCCTGCATTTGCACTTGTTTCTGTCCTGTAACTCCTGGGCCCATCTCATTTGCTCACTCAAAAAAAAAAAATTCCGCTTTTACTGTATTTGTGTTTCTTCCTACTTAATATTGCTTTTGCGTCATCTTAGAAGTACTCAATTGTATTTATTACTGCTTGGTGTAACTCATTCTAAGCCTTTTAGTTTAAGCACTTGGGCTTCAGACCAGTTGTTTTACATTAGGAAGGTTTGTGGTCTGCACTGTGGTGGCAGGACAGGTAGCTTACATCCTTCTAAGTTGGGAACTGCTGATTGAGGGCTCAGTGTCTGTTATTCTAAAAGTGTATTAATTCTATTTAAGCACTTGGGGCTCAGGCCAGTTATTTTACATTAAAAGGGTTCGTGGTCTGCACTCTTGTGGGAGGAGAGGCTGGACTCTGCCTTTCTAGCTGGGAATTTCTGGTTAAAGGCTTATAGTGCCTGCATATCTAAACTGCTTCTTACTGAAATTGGTACACCTTATTTGCTGTAGCATAGACTAGATCCAGGCCTGCTGAATCTAGCTTTGTTTGTATAACCTGAGCACTAATCCAGGCATTCTTTAAAGTATTCAATTGTATTTATTACTGCTTGGTAGTAACTTGATTAAAGTGTAGCTATCATTCTAAGTCTTTTGGATTAAGCACTTGGGCTTCAGACCAGTTGTTTTACATTAGGAAGGTTTGTGGCCTGTACTGTGGTGGCAGGACAGGTAGCTTACATCCTTCTAAGTTGAGCACTGCTGATTGAGGGCTCAGTGTCTGTTATTCTAAAAGTGTATTAGTTCTGGTTTAAGCACTTGGGCTTCACGCCAGTTATTTTACATTAAGAAGGTTTGTGGTCTGCACTGTAGTGGCAGAACAGGTAGCTTACATCCTTCTAAGTTGGGAACTGCTGATTGAGGTCTCAGTGTCTGTTATTCTAAAAGTGTATTAATTCTAGTTTAAGCACTTGGGCTTCAGGCCAGTTGTTTTACATTAAAAGGGTTCATGGTCTGCACTCTTGTGGGAGGAGAGGCTGGACTCTGCCCTTCTGAGCTGGGAATTTCTGGTTAAAGGCTTATAGTGCTTGCATATTTGAACTGCTTCTTACTGAAATTGGTACACCTTGTTTGCTGTAGCATAGACTAGATCCAGGCCTGCTGAATATAGCTTTGTTTGTATAACTTGAGCACTAATCCAAGCATTCTTTAAAGTATTCAGTTGTATTTATTACTGCTTGATAGTAACTTGATTAAAGTGTAGCTATCATTCTAAGTCTTTTGGATTAAGCACTTGGGCTTCAGACCAGTTGTTTTACATTAGGAAGGTTTGTGGCCTGCACTGTGGTGGCAGGACAGATAGCTTACATCCTTCTAAGTTGTGAACTGCTGATTGAGGGCTCAGTGTCTGTTATTCTAAAAGTGTATTAGTTCTGGTTTAAGCACTTGGGTTTCAGGCCAGTTATTTTACATTAAGAAGGTTCGTGGTCTGCACTCTTGTGGGAGGAGAGGCTGGACTCTGCCCTTCTGAGCTGGGAATTTCTGGTTAAAGGCTTATAGTGCCTGCATATTTGAACTGTTTCTTACTGAAATTGGTACACCTTGTTTGCTGTAGCATAGACTAGATCCAGGCCTGCTGAATCTAGCTTTATTTGTATGCTGCTTGTTTGTTTGCTTGTTATTTCCCTGAAACGCTAATTCCACCTAAAACACGGCTTTTTAGCGCTTCTGTGGATCCCTAGTGATATCTGCATTGCTTACTGTACTTATTACCTTGTTTCACTTGAAAGAAAGTTACTGTTTGTCATTTTTGCATTTAAGTTACCTGAAACACATTGCATTAAAGTTACCTGGCACTTGCTCACTAAAGCAATTATATAAGTCAGCACTAAAATATTAAAATCACTACACCCTCACAAACTCCCCTTGAGTACCTCATTCCCCATTGGCCCTTTTTTTCAATTATAAAGGAATTCCCAATACTATTCTAGCATGTCCAAAGGTCAGTTGTCAATCTCCTCTCCAGTCCAGCTGGTGAATCTGGGAATCTTGAGGCAATGTTACAACTGCCTCATGTACACAGACAACCCTCTCCTCCTCCCAATAAATTCCAACACATGTGAGAGATGCAACCATATAGCCATACTGGAGGCTAAGCTCTCTCAACTCAGTGCTGGTGAAACCAGTCAGGAGGAGAAGGAAACGACACTCACTACAATTCCAGTCTCACAGAGACCTACCACGACAGCAAACCAAACACATAAACACACAAAAACATACTCGGAGGCTCTAAATAAAAATCTGCCTAAGCAGCAGAGACCTCCAAAGCAGACACCCAAGCAACCGCTACCCCAAACCAAAGCACGTGCAACACATAGCTCACAAAGCCAGTGTGCCAAACAGTCACAGCCCTTAAGGCTAAACAATGCACCTGATACACTTGTAATAGGTGACTCTATCATCAGGCACACTGACATCCCGCTCACAAGGCTGAACAAGGAGAAGGTCACGGTGAGCTGCCTGTTGGGCGCTAGGATCCGCTACATAACACAAGCACTCAGGTCACTCCAAGGCAAGTACAAATATGACTCAGTCATTGTCCATGCTGGTGTGAATGACCTGAGATGTACCTCCCTGGACTACATGAAAAGAGACATAGAGGAGCTCTCTGAGCATTTAGCCCAGGCCAGTATGACCCTGACCTTGAGTAGCATCTTACCCTCACCAAGAATGATGCCACAATATGAAGACAAGATGATCAATTTCAACAACTGGCTTAAGTATTGGTGTCATTTAAAGGGGATCCAATGCCTGTCAGCCTGGGAAGACATGCTCGACAAGCCACGATGCTTCGCTAGGGAAGGCTTGCACCTGTCACCCCTGGGCTTTTGGATATTGGCAAAGGCTCTTGCTACCCCCATAGTGCCTTTTTTAGGCAATGCTCAAAAGACAAACCCACTTCCATAGGTATCACAAGGGATAAGAAACTAAGAGTAATGCTACTCAATGCCAGAAGTCTAAACCTCAAGATGCACGCACTCTAAACTCTCCTTAGCATGGAGAAAATCGATATCTGTGCAGTAACAGAAACCTGGTTCAAGGCTCCAGAGAGCACCCCAGCACTACCAGGTTATACCTCATACCATGCTTTTCGGCCACAAAACTTGGACCATACCACAAAAGGAGGGGGAGTATCAATATTCATCAAAGATACCCACACCTCCAGGTTGGTGGCACAGCACGAAGCATCAGAGACTATCCATGTGTGACTAACAGCGGGTAAAACTGCCTTCCAGTTTATAGCCTGCTACAGACCACCCTCCCAAATCCAGGAACCTCACTCAGCCTTCCTGAGAACACTGGAAAATATGAAGGTCTCTCCAAACACCATTATATTGGGCGACTTCAACTACCCAAACATAGACTGGGAGCATTACGCTAGCTCCAACACCCTAGCCCAAAGGTTCCTAGAATTTATAAACTCAAATGCTATGGAACAAATTGTTACCACTCCCACAAGAGGGGAAAACATACTGGACCTGATCATCAACAACATGGGGACTCTATGCTCCAGACCAGAAGTGTATCCCTCACTGGTAAGAACAGACCATAAACTAATCTCACTGGATATTCACATCCCGACTCCACCCCCTGCCCTGAAAACCACAGTGAAAAACTTCTCTAAAGCACATTTCACACTCCTCAAAACCAAGGTGGAATCCTTCAAAGCCCCTGGGCCTGTGGAAAATACGGCCCAGACCGCAGAATCCTTTATAAACGCATTCTATGAACACCTTCAGGAATGCATGGATCAGGCAATCCCAAATAAAACCAAGACCCAATCCTCCAAAGGCAAACGTCCTGTCTGGTGGACCCCAGCCATAAACAAACTATACAATAGAAGGAGGAAGCTACTACATGATAGAGAAAAATCCCAAAAATGGAAGGCATCTCTGATCAGTATTAGCAAAACACTACGGGCACTCATAAAATCGTCTAAGGCCAGCTTTGAGAGAAAAATTGCACAGGACACTAAGGATAATCACAAGGCTTTCTTTAGTTATGTTAGGAACCTGGGTGGGAATTCCCAGATATGCTCAGAATTAGTCCAAAATGACAAAAAATACACTGAACCCACAGACATTGCCAACATCCTAGCTGACAGGTTCAGTGCAAACTCCCCCCCTCCCCACCAAAAGGGCAAATATTTATCCCAGCAGATTGCTGCCCCCCTGACATATCAGATACTCAGGTAAGAGCTGCCCTCTCCAAAGCAAAAAACACAGCATCAATGGGACCAGACGGTGTCCCGGGCTGCATCCTACATGAACTCCAAGAAGAGCTAAACCCAAACATAAAACTACTGTTCAATCTTAGCCTTACTACAGGATATGTACCCAAAGAGTGGCGTACAGCAACAGTGGTCCCTCTCCACAAAGGTGGTGCCTCAAAGGATCCTGGAAACTATCGCCCCATAAGCCTGACTAGCTTAGTCTGCAAAGCTATGGAAAGGATCATCATGGACCTCATGAATAAAGATATTGGGGACCTACAGACACTGGATCCTACCCAGTTTGGCTTTGTTAAGGGCAGATCCTGCCTCTTAAACCTGGTTGATTTCTTTGAAACAGTCACCAAGGCCATTGACGAGGGGGAAGGTGGTCCACACAGCCTACCTGGGCCTCGCAAAAGAGCCTTCGATACAATACCCCACTCGGGCATTATAGATAAGCTCACCAGCTAAAATATAAACCCCTATGTCACTAGATGGGTTGCAAACTGGCTCAAGGACAGAACCCACATGGTTAGAATTGCTGGAGCCATGTCAGACTCCAAACCAGTTACAAGTGGCATCCCACAAGGCTCAGTCCTGAGACCTCTCTTGTTCGGTATATATTTCTCGGAGGTACAGGCCAACACGGGAGGACTGTGGCTGACTAAGTTCGCAGATGACTGCAAACTGGGCACCATAATCGACTCTCCAGCCGACACAAGCATCCTCCAAAAGGGCCTCATAGAAACAGACAACTGGTGCCAGAGCCATGGCCTCAAGCTAAACGCCAAAAAGTGTATAGTCATCCCCTATGGCAAAAACAAAGTGCCCACAAATTACCACATAGGTGGTAATCCATTAAGTACAGAAGAAGTAATTAGGGACCTGGGGACCCAAGTTGATAGCAATCTCTCATTTGACAACCACGTGGCCAAAGTGGTTAGAAAAACATTTTATATAGCCCACCTAATCATGAAGGGATTCACATCTAGATCAGGGGAGGTCATCGTGCCTCTTTACTCATCCCTCATCAGGCCCATAATTGAGTACAATGCCCCTTTCGGGATGTACCTTACCAGACACCTGCAGCAACTGGAAAGACCCCAAAAGTACCTCACCAAGAGGATCATAGGTCTCAAACAGATGCCATATGCTGCCCGGTTAAAGAAACTCCAGCTCTACTCAGTGGCATACCACCTGCTCAGAGGCGATCTGTGCCTGACGTATAAAGCCATGTCCAACCCGGAATTAATGGACATGCTGCACCTCAGAAAATACAAATCCCATCGAGCTACGTGCTCGAGAGACTTGAACCTCAGCACTGAAATAAATAGGACATGCTGGAGGGACAGATTCATAACCCAGAGGCTCCCTTTACTCTGGAATAAAATCCCAGTCCAGGTTAGGCAGAGTCCCTCATTGACTCTCTTCAAGAGGAATCTTGATGAGTGGATGGGAGATCGTAGGTTTACCCTGGGTATCACTTCTGTGTCACTGTTAGACAGAGGCACAGTATACTAACCTCGAAAAAGGGCATAGCAAAATTAATTTAAAATGGGTGGCGAAACAAACACACTCTGGCTAGGCTTATAAATGCCCTAGGGCAGATAGCCTAGTATGAACCTATGAACCTATAAATAAACCACATACATACACTAACCAAACCCTACTTCTCCTAAACTAAAGCACCAAACCCTACCTCCAACACTACACTAAACCCCACAAACACAACTATCTATGCACTCTCCTTAACCCCTCCCTAACCCTAAGGTCTGTAACTACCGCACACATCCCCTACAGACATACACCTAAACAAAATAAATAATACACATACATACACTTAAAAAAAACCTACACCTAACACTACAGTAACTCTTACATACATTACCTATCTATGCACTTACCTTAACCCAAATCCTAACACTAAAGTCCTATCTATCGCACACTTACTTTACTGAGCTATACTGCAAATGGGCCAACCAAAACTAATCGACATTTTGAAATTTACGGTTTTGACCATTCGGGGTTTACGTACTTTGCGCAATATGGTTCAACGTCTTCGTATTCACTTAATGGGATTTTTGATCATGTAATAGGAACCTGATTTTCATGATACCCTTTGCAAGACACAACACTGCAAAAATCCATTGGTACCTGTTATTTATGTGGTCCCAACATCTACATCCTCTGATATAGTTTCCAGTTTTGTGATATGTAAGTAGGGAGATTTTTGGCTGCAGACACCATATTTTATAATCCAGGTCTCCTTCTCCCTCACAGCTCCAACACAGTCACTGCAGATGCCTCAGACTTTGCTTAGGAAGTAGTGTCTACGGGGATAAAAGTGTAAGGTCTTTGGAACAGACAAAAAATATTTTGGCACTTATAAATGTTCTCAACTCTTTCATTCATTGTTGGTCCCTGGGACTTTTCCAAGTGTTTATAGACAACACCATAGTGATGTGGTCCATAAACAAGCAAGGGGGAACCAGTTCTTACTCTGTATGCAGACTAGTTATGATAGTCTGGGATTTAGCTTTTTAGTTCAGTCTCACTCTACGTGTATCTTACATACTGTCAGAGCAAAAGTGTGTGGCAGACAAGCTGAGTAGGACCAGGACAGACCCTCACAAATGAAAATTGAATCGGGGGAGTCTTCCAAGAATTGACCAAACTGTGGGGAGCACCTCAAATAGGCAAAATTCTTCTCCAGGTCCCTGTACTTGAAGGCCTAGAAAACAGATGCTTTTTCTTTTCCTTGGACAGGAATTGTCCTGTATAATTCTCCACCCTTTCCAATAATATTAAGGGTCATTCTAAAGATTCAGTAGGACTCTTCAATAATCATTGTGCTGACCCTTTTGGCCAGACAATAGTAGTTCCCCCTTCTTTTGGAATGGATAGGGGCAATTATAGCAGCTCCTCACAGTGCAATGAATGTGATGCATTCTATGTGGGCAAGACTATAAATAAAATCAAGCGTAGGATTTCATGTCATCTGTCAGAAATCCTCTCTGGATGTAAAAATAATGCACTAGCCAAACACCTTTCTCTTCATAAAAGACACACAGGTTTTAAGTTCCAGATCCTGGATCACATAGACATGGGTGATCTTGAAGGGGACATCCCGAATATTCTGGAGAAACATGAACTCATGTGGCAGTTAAAGCTGAACTCTTTTAGGAAGCCTGGACTAAACTACTACTGTTCAATTAAAAGTGCACTGGAACTTAGAAAATTTCCACATTGTTTACATGACTAATTGTATTTTATTTTATTCTACCAGTTGGTTTTAAATACCATTTTAAATCAGTTGTAATTTAAGTGTATATTTTGTTTCCATCATCATACATAATTTTTTCTTATTTTCATTTTTTTCTGGTTCTTTTTTCCACTTTATTCAAAATGATGTGTAATAACAATACTAACTAATTATACAATTATATATATTTTTATAGATTGTTTTTAGGGTTCTTGTACACAGACCTGAAGAAGTCTAGAAGGACGAAAGCGATCTTTGTTAACAATAGGTTATGAAAATAGAAACTGATTTTTACATGCAAAATGCATATATTTATATATTTTTTTGATTGCCAAATGAATTAAGGTTGATGTATTTCCAGCCATGTAGTATATTGTCTTGGATAAAATCACAGACTTAATAATCTACTTAATAATCTGGTTAAATAAGAGGTATCACATCATTATAAGTTTTATTTAAAGTACATAAGGGTTATATATTATTATGACAGCTACTAAGTACGGCAGGACCAGCTCGAATGTCACACTGATGGGGGAAGTGTGTGAATTTAACACGTGTACCAATAGCACTTTGTTTTACAGCACAATAAACCACTCCCATGCCTGATAAAAAGTATATATATATTTAGAAAGCTTGTGAGGAAATTATTACTCTATTTTTGTTTTACTTGGATCGCTTGTCTGTGTACTTAAAGGATTTTCGACTGGAAACAGACTGCCTGCCTTGCTTGGATTACTTTCGAATACTTAGTAATGCTGTACAATTATATATTTTCTATTATTATTTTTTGTTTTGTTTTGACTTAAGACGAGTTTAAGTTCGCTACTTCTACTACTGTTGTCTGATCTGATTAATATACAGTGATTAACTAGAAATATATGGACTGAAAATCTTCCACACAGAAAAGTTTTTTACACTGTTTTGTTTTTGGACCCAATACAATTTAGTGGGTTGTTTTGAGACTTCAGGGATACCACGGAGATTACTTATTTGAAGGTAGAATACTTCATACCCTGGATATCCACAGACAACTCAGGTACTGTCTTGACAGACCAGAATCTTGCAGGATCTCCGATCTGTTGTTCTTTTTTTTTTTTTTTTTACAAAGGTGAAAAAAGGGACAACATGGATTAGTTCAGATTGTTTCCAAATGGTTGTCACATGCCTTTACCTTTTGTAATACCCGCCATAACAAAACTATTTCAAGCAGGGTCAAGGCTCATTCTACCAGGGCCTTGGCTTTACCTGTGGCTTTTTGGAAAGGGTTGGAGTCTAGAAGTATTCTAGAAGCAGCAACATGGTGCTCTGTGCACACCTTTACAAATCACTGTAAACTAGATTCCTTCACCAGGTCCAAGACAGGCTTTGCTAGAACCATTCTCCCATGGGTTCCTGGCCCTCATCCTTCCTCCTCTCAGTCAATATAAGCTATGGGAACCTACTTATATAGCTTAGGCTACTGTAGCAGTGATCCATATAAAGAACACAGTACAGCTGCATAAATAAACTCACCATAACAGTAGATGCTCAAATGATTACTGCTGCAGTAGCCACTCCCACCACCCCCCTTGTTTTTGTATGCTTTTATGCTAGTGTGTGGGCATTTATTATTATTATTTTCCTGACATTGTCCTTCTCAGGGCTTTAGCCTCACTCTCTCGCTTGGCACCCAAACCTGTCTTTTAGTTAGTTCAGTTAGAGCTGACTAATGGTTTGGGCATGTGCAAGGTGCCCTGAAGCTTTAAAGGCTGCCTGCTGTTATATACTTACCAGGATATGACTCATATAGCTTAGGCTACTGCAGCAAAGACACTTGAATATCTACTGTTATAAGCTTACTTATACAACTGCACTTTTTTATCTGTGCTTCAGAGCATAGAAAAGTAAATACAGATTAATTAATTTAGCTGTATTTCATCAGGCTTTAAACAAGAGTTAAGGTTTCTTAAGCAGCTAAGGAATGTTTATTTAGTTCAGACAGTTTAATGGACAGTATAAAGGAAATTATGATAACATATTTTCTTGTGGAGTTGCTTTGGTCTTTCCCTGCTACAACATATTAACAATGTTTGCAGACTATTTTACAATATCTTTTCTAGTACTGCAAAACCACAATGCAGTACTACATATTCACAAGTAGTCTGAGAATCAAAGAGTTTTTAAATATGAACTATATATATTTTCTGTATATGCATATATCTTCATTTATTATAGTAAACCCTGGCCATGTTAATCATACTACAGTTGTTTTGACTGTCCTGCTCTACCTCTCACACAACTCTGAACAATATGAAGCACTTTGGGAAATGAATGAATGTTCAGCTGTCTCTTAGTACCGTACATTTATGAAGTTATCTTTTAGATCATATCTGGGTGTAAAACATCTGTAATTCATGGAAATTATGTCCTGAAACTCTGAAAAAGACATCTTTGTTATGACATAAGAAAAGTTCTTAAAGCTTCATTAAATACTTTTTGGAACTGTTAAGCGCTAGTCTCATGCTAGAGTATAAAAGTGGCCACTGCGAGATAGCACCTGTAGAATTTTAAGTCTTAAAAGCTGTTATACCTTCTCTGTATTGGTGTCTCTCACACACATGTGAATGCACGTACATATGTACACACACAAAAAAAACTGTGGCAGAATGAAATGTTCAACAGCTTTTAAAGCCGATTATTTATAAGGCAAACACAACTTCTGCCTGATATCTGTATGGCTCTGATTATTTTTTTAAGGATTTCATAGCTGCAAATCACTTCATGCTCTTGCACTCTTTTTCTGTAACTGGTAGTACACTGAACAGATAAAGCTCCATGCACTACAGATAAATATGATTGGTATCTCCACTTAAAAACTACTTATGTGTTCTTAACATGGCTGTCAAGATTCAGCTCTTGAGCTTCACTTTGTGCTACACCTCTCAACCTCTTAGTGCAAGAAATCTAGGCAAAGCCTAAAATAATGGGGGACAAGGGACCAAAAATAAGGACAGATTTTAAATATTGCTCTTATAAATTTTGAAAGGTTGTAGAATAACAGGATTTTTATTAGCATGTGTTTTATAAAGGATAGGAAGTCTGAACCTCTCACATATATCATTACTTAGTGACTTCAGCAGACCAAAAGTATGAATCAAAAATCCAGACATTCTGCAAAACTCTGGCTGGTTGAGTGGTATGTGCCACTCTTCATATGAATTTCTTGACATCCATTTTTCAAGCACATAATAAGTTGGTTATGATCGGATACCCATTCATAATCCTTTATGTTATGAACAGCTGATTGTGGAAATTGGTTGATTTTATGTTTGACACTGAGCAACATGCATTTGGGTATGTTTATGTTTGCTATTTCCATCTCATTGATCAGGGTAGTCAGTGATCATGCATACCTTTCAACTGTACAGATTTTCGCAGAATGTCCAGATTTTTGCCTCGTATTTTTGGTCTGTTTCTCATAAAATTGTAGTTTTTTAGCAAATTATTTGCAAATCATTGAGGGTTGAAGTCAGAAAAGTAATGACAGATATTTAAGTTTTAGACTTCATAGCCTTCAGAAATTTCATGTTAAGGCAAACCTGTTATTCTATCAACTTTCTAAGTTTGTAAGAGCAATATTTAAAAAGTGACCCTATTTTTGGGTCTTTGTTCCCCCCATTATCTATGTCTTTGTCCAGATTTCTTGTTCTAAGAGGCTGAGAGGTATGCTTGTGTGATGATGTTTGAAAAGGAACCCCAGACCCAGTTTATCAGTCTGTTTCTTTACCCATGTAATACACCCCCAGACCCAGTTTATCAGTCTGTTTCTTTACCCATGTAATACAACCCCAGACTCAGTTTATGAGTCTGTTTCTTTACCCATGCAATACACCCCCAGACCCAGTTTATCAGTCTGTTTCTTTACCCATGTAATACAACCCCAGACCCAGTTTATCAGTCTGTTTCTTTACCCATGTAATACAACCCCAGACCCAGTTTATCAGTCTGTTTCTTTACCCATGTAATACACCCCCAGGCCCAGTTTATCAGTCTGTTTCTTTACTCATGTAATACAACCCCAGACCCAGTAAATCAGTCTGTTTCTTTATCCATGTAATACAGTCACATTTACTTCTTTGTCCCTCATTTATGTCTTTATTTGTATCAAATCTTGTGAGTGGTGCTACCCACATTATTATAGAGACTGCATTATTTAAAATGTAGATCTGCATTATGCTGGCAGATTCACATATACCTTTTAAGATGTCTGCACTATATTATGAAGGTCTTTTTCTATCATATTTTCAGGAATGGAATAATAAACAAGTATATTCTTTTTTAAAGGCCATTGTTAACGAGGGTGTCATTTGTTTAGCTGAGATTTCACTAGCAGAGAAGTTTGTGGCAGGAAACCATGAAGAAAAGGGAAGTTAGAAGCAGTTAGATGCTTCAGAACATGTACAATACTACATAAAAGTATTACATATTGGGCTGAATGTAGCCATAAAGACTTTACAGTTATAAAGTCATAGGTATTCAGAAGCCTGCAGCTGAAACACTTGAGGTCTTTATCAGGTTATATCCATATATCCTATGGGCATCCATTACAGAATGTTGACGTTATTACATACTGAAAACTCTAGTTTGGGTGAGTTTTCTTGTAGTTTGTTGCTTTGAAATAGGATACAAGATGGGTATTTGCATTGAACAAATGAAAGTGCCTCCAGTGAGCAAAGTTCTGATAATGAGGATACTGTTTGCATTACTAAGAGATACAAAAGTGTCATCAGAAGGCAGCAATGACTATTTATTGTTCTGTTTTGACTTTGCAAGCATACCAAAACCACAAGGTTTGATGGGTGGTGAAACACCACAAATGAGTCATATAAACTTTTTATACTGTATGGTCATGTGCTTTTTACACTGCGTTTAACTAATAAACATGTTGATTTCTTTATGACAAAATGTACATAAACATCAGCTTCTTTAACAAAAAAAAAAACTGTCATTGCTTTTTGATAAGTACTAAAAGGCTCTTTTAAAAGAAAAATCTTTTTATTTTAATATGACGCAGAAATATAGATAAGAAACAATTTAGAATAACAATGAACCCATCAGCTATGTCAGATCAATAAAAAAACTTTATGGAATAAAATATTAATTTCAGAATAATAAACATTATACAAGTTTTAAACCTGGGGTAAAGTAAAATTTACTGCAGCTGAAAGAAATCAGAAGAAACCTTTACTGAAATAATAACTGGACACATTCCCAAATTATTCAATATCTTTTTGGCAGCAAAGAAAATATGCTAGAAGAAATTGCACCTTTTGTTTGAAACAACTTCAGAGAAATTGTTCAGCAGTGCTGGCTGACAAGGAATTGTATACATTTCTCTGATAATTTACATGTTAGTAAACACAGATAAGAAGAATTTAGGAAACAAAATTTCCTTTAATGAGGCAAATTGGGTAGTTATGTAAAACTTAACCAATGGATTAATCATAATTGTAACTATTTGGTTTTCCTTATTGTTGTTAAAATTTCATACAGATTCTTGCCAGGACAAAATTTTTAATGAAATTAAATGATTTATCTCCACCATATATACATTTGCATAGTTTTTGAAGTTAAGGAATTAAGGTAAAAGATTAATTTTTAGCTGGATTAAGGTATATATTAAAATAAACCATAAAATAAATAAAGTAAAACTTCCTGCAGAAGACAATCATCTTCAACTTGCATATGATAGGTTTTTGAAGTTACTTTGTTGTTTACTCCTCGCTTCATTTATTTTGGTTAGGTACAGAAACTGGGCATACCACCTTCGCAAAGAAAGCCATAATTATACTGATACCATTCTGAAATGCCTATTTGTGTGAGACCAGATTCTCTGCTATATCTTCCCTTCCATAAGTTAAAAAGCAACAATGCATAGGGTTGTTTTTGAGGACAACCGTCAACTTTGCTTTACTGAATCACTCCAGCAACTGAATGACTCTGCGAAGCAACATACGTTCTTTGTTTTTAATGAAAGGAATATACATGTCTAACTTATGTCTGACATTTTGCTTACTACTCTCAACCACTCTTACCGAAATACATACATAATATATATGCAGCATTTATAGTACATTTACTGCTATATATTAACAAAAATGTTAATTACTTTGATTGTGTCATGGCAACATTCCATTGTGCTTCGGCAAGTCACATCAGAGAAAGGTTTAGGAATCACTGCCTTAGGGTGTGAACCATATACAAAACAAAAAGAGATTGCATATATTAAAAGGAAATGCAATACTACTATATAATGCTACTACTTTGTCGTTTTACCTTTTGACACTTCACTACTATCAAGGAACACAACCTTTTTTTCTTTAAGGTACTTTTTATATGTTTTTTCTCCTCGGTATCTACTGACCATCAGTTGTCTAATTTTCCCTAGTGCCCCATTTTTTACTCTTCAGCAAGAGCGAACATCCTGACACACATAAGGGGTTTTCTTATTCGCCTAACTATTACTGGCAGTGAGCCAATGGTATCACGTGTATTAAACACATAGTTGGGTGGTGCATATAATCGTTGGCAATTTAAATCACTGAAGTTACACAGCTAATTGCATTTTAAACAGCCATTATATCAAAAATACAATGTGCACTGCCCAGCTGAAACAATTTCACTTGTATATACTCTATTAACTTTTAAATACAACCTGTTATTAATGCATGTAGTGACAACAACTGTTAAACATTATTATTATTATTATTAATAATAATAATAATAATAATAATAATAATAATAACAATAATGACAATGATAATAATAATAATAATTATAATAATAATATGATTATTATACTACTACTGTTATATATTTCAGTCACAGCTGGGTTAAGGATGTAATGGGTCTTTATTGATCAGTCCAGTGCAGCTGTTAACAAACACAAATGTACTTATTTATTCATTGTTGACCAGGTTAGTTCCAGTAGGCTAGTGGCTCTTTTCAGTGGAGACATAAGGTGGCATTTATTCTACTAAGGTAAATTTGGCCAGGACATTGGGAAACTTATTTATTTATTTATTTAACATTTATTTTACCAGGATAAGTCCAACTGGACATCATGTGTCCTTTTTCAGTGGAGTCCTGGGGAGAAAAGCTCCAAAGAAATAACAGTGTACATACATGCTTTAGATAACAATAAAACTGGCTTACAAGGTAAGAGAAACAATGAAGTACAAAAACAATTATGTAGAACAATAAGATACTCAGGAGTAGTACCATTATTTACAATATATACAAAAAGTACATTTCAGATGAGAGCATAGTGTATGCATTAAAGGCTTCAACGGGTCACTTACATATGGAAAAGTGGGTCTTCAAGGGGGGTCTTTGCAGTTGCAGAGAGGGTTAGTATTGAGGTGTAATTTAAGAAGGCCTTTAAAGGTGCCTGTGTGACTTTGTAGCCTGAGTTCAGGTGTTAGGTTGTTCCATGCTTTGGCAACATCATGGGAGAATAAGGCCTCCCCAGAACTGTTATTACATGGATTAACTTCAGTCAGGTTTTTGATACATTTTAGGGTTGTGAAAGTTTAGCATGTCGGCAAGGGCAGGGCACTTCCCCGATGGAAGAGAATTTGATGGGCTATGATCAGATGGTGGTAGCGTAGGAGGTTTGGAAATTCTAACCAGTACAGTTTAGTTAGGGATAGGCAATGATGGGAATGTGATCTATTATTGGCAGTGAACCTAGCTATTTTATTGTAGCATGTAGAGAGTTTGTTTATGTTGGTTTTGTTAATATTGGTGAAAACTGGAGAGGTGTAAAGTAGTGTTGATAAGAGATGAGTTCTGGCTATTGTTGTTCTAGTCTCAGGGGTTAGGAATAGTTTGCAATGATATAGGCAACGTAGTTTTTTATGGACTTTAGAGATAGTTTGGGATATGTGCTTGTTGTATTTAAGTTGGTGATCAATAGTGATGCCTAAGAGATTAGCCTCAGTTACTGGAGTGATGAGGGTGCTATTGGTAGACATGATGGTAAAGGTGGCATTGCAGTGTTTGGTTGGATGGAATAGTATTAGCTGTTTTTTTCTGGGGTTTAGTATTAGTTGGTAGTTGTTTAGCCAGTTCTCTACCTCAGTGAAGGATTCTTGGGCTTTACTTTGAAGTAATTGGATGTTTGTTGCTGAGCAGATTAGGGTAGTATCATCTGCATACTGGACAATGTTGGCTTTAGTGGTAACTAGGTGGAGATTATTTGTAAATATGTTGAAGAGAAGGGGGTCAAGGACTGAACCTTGTGGGACACCACATGTGACAGGGAGTGGGGGGATAGGGAGTTGCCCCATTTGACAGATTGTGACCGGTTGTTTAGGTAACTGTTAAACCATTGTAGAGTGGGTTGAGTTCTGCTAGACAGGTGAGGAGTTTGTTATGGGAAACTGCATCAAATGCCTTGGATAGGTCTAAGAAGGTGGCAGAGACCAGCTTTCCTTGGCTCCTGTGTGAATTTATGGCATTGGAAAAGTTAATTAGGGCAGTGTTGGTGCTATAAGAAGGTCTGAATCCATGTTGGGTTTTAGTTAGAAGGTTGTTGGTTAGCAGGTGGGTAAGGAGTTGGTGGTGGATACATTTTTCTAGAATTTTTGAGAGAGGTGATAGGATTGCAATGGGACGGTAGTTGGAGAGGTCAGTAGATGGACCTCCCTTGTGGAGGGGGATGATATATGAGGTTTTCCATAATGAAGGAATAGTATGCAGGGTGATAGATCTGTTAATAAGTAGGGAGACGAGGTAGGCAATGGCCTTTGATGCAATTTGTAGATATTTAGCTGGAAGACTGTCGGCAGCTAGGGTGGTAGGTTTGAGTTTAGCTAAGAGATTTTGAATGGTAGATGTTGGTACTGGGGTGAGTGTGAAGGGGTGGAGTTAGTCTGGTAGTTTAAGGGTTGAGGTTGGGTTGTGGGTGATATTACACTTATCAGGTTCAGTATTGAAGAGGTAAAGTTGTTATTGAAACTAGAGGCTATATGTGAATCAATACCTTTGATATCTGGGGGTGGTGTGGTGACTTTTCCAGGCTGGAGGATGTTGTTCACTGCAGCCCAGAATTTCTGTGGGTTGTTGTTATGTTTCCTTTGTAGGGAAATATAGTGGTTTATTTTGTCCAATCTGACCTGTTTTTTTGCTTTATTTCTGGGCTCAGTAAAGCTTTGTCTAATTTTGGGAGTTTTGTATTTTTGCCAAGTTAACCAAGCTTTGTCTCTAGTCTTGAGTAAGATTTTAGTGGTTTTGTTTAACCAGGGAGCAGGGTTACTTCGCAATCTTATTGTTTTCAGTGGGGCTAGTTGGTTTAAAATCCCTAGGAATTTGGCATTAAAGTATTCTACTGCAATATCCAGGGGAGGGTTTTTATAAGAGCCCAGTTACAGGATTTTAGGGCTTCTGAGAATTGTACTGGGGAGAAGTTTTTGTGGGAGTGGATTTGTAAGAGAGCGGGGGTGTTGGTAGATTTTAGTTTGTGCCGAAGGAGAAAGGTTGGGTTATGGTCACTAAGGGAATCATGTAGTATCCTGGATAGGTGGACAGTATTGGGCTAGTTAGTCAAGATCAAGTCTAAGGTGGATTCATATTTGGTGGTTTTGTCAATTCTTGTTGGTGCGTATATGAGTTGTACGAAATTATATTGGTTTATGTGGTTGGTAGCTATGGGTGAGTGTATGGTGTTCCAGTCCATGTTGACATTATCTAGGAGTACAGTTTCTTGGGACAGGGAATGGGAAGCCCAGTGGAGTATAGTTTCTAGTGTTTTAATGTTGTCTCTTGGTGGTATATAAATGCTGAGTAGGTTTAGTTGTTTGTATTGATTTAGTAGGATTTTGGGGAATAGGGTCTCGGCAGTGTTGAAATCTGGGATTTCTTTTTGAAGTAGCTGAACTTTTAAATTGGATTTGTAAAGAAGGGCAATGCCACCACCTTTTTCTGTGAGGTCTGTCTACTCTTAATATATTGAAACCAGGTGGAGTTATGAAGTTATCTTTAATGTGGAGTTTAATCCATGTTTCTGTAATCACTATAATATCTGGGTTATATACAGAGATGGTTCCATGTAACTGTTCTATTTTATTTATGATTCTGCAAATGTTTAGGTTTAGTATGAGTATATCAGTGGATTTGTGTTTAAATGGGAGATTGGGGTCAGGTGTGGTATGGGTGTTGTTTGTT
Source organism: Protopterus annectens (assembly GCF_019279795.1). Taxonomy (NCBI): domain Eukaryota; kingdom Metazoa; phylum Chordata; order Ceratodontiformes; family Protopteridae; genus Protopterus; species Protopterus annectens. The sequence continues at coordinate 275,934,664 of NC_056736.1, read as the reverse complement.
GGGCCAGGGTTGGGTGAATATCACCTCCTTGTAGTAGTTGAGCTGTAGTGCTGGTGATGGTTTTAAGGTAGAATATAGTTAGGAAGTGGTATTTGAGGCTAAGGTGTTTTTTAGATTGTGAGGTATAATGGATAGGAGAGGTGAGTTGTAAGATTAAAGGGTAATAGATAATTAGTTGTGTGTTTGCAGGTATGGAGGGATTGTTTGTGGTGTATGGTAGGGTGGGTGATTTGATACAGTACATGGTGTTAAGTGGGTGGTGATAAGTGGTAATGATGGAGATAAAGTAAAGACAAATGGATAGAGAAGGCAAGAGTAAGGGGATGATATGGTTGTGGGAGAGTGGTGTTGGTAACATGGTAATTGAGTTCTTTGTGTTAGAGGGCTGTGGATGATTGTAGAAGGAGAGGAGGTATATGAAGATTTGTGGTTAGAATAGAGGGTGTGATTTAATTTTAATTACATGCAGTATAAACAAAATATTTTAAGTTATACAATAACATCAGGCAGAATACAATTAAAATAAATATTTCAATGTCAAAATAGATAAGCTAGTAAATGCATACAGTAGTAGGGTTTCTTTTACTAGTGCTATTCTATTCAGATACAGTTAAATAACTAACTAACTTATACAATATATAAAACAGATTTATAAAACTTCCCCTACTCTTTTAGACATACGGAGACTCTTTTCATGGTGGCACTTCCTGTCTTCCAGTATGGGCACATAGACAGCTTGGAAAAGCAGGAAGCAGATTTAAACAAACATGAAAGTCAGAGGAGATAGTCGAGAGGTGTTTTGTGATTGTAATGATGTTAGTCAAACAGCGGATGTGTTGATATTAACAGACAAGGAATCAGAGGTGAAGGAGAGGTCAAGAGGAGACGATGGTGTGTTGGAGATGGGTGAAAAGGCAGTCAGGCCTTTTCAAAGGAATGTTAATGTGTCAGAGACAGTGTAATTGGATACAGAGGATTTATTCCAGCAGAATGTATTCAAAGGAGAAGTTACAGCTCAGGACTGTGTTGTTACAACCCTCCAGTCCGGGGGGGAGGGGTTGCAGGATGATATATTATTGGAGATGCTGGAGGAAAGTGAGCCAGAAGATGAAAAAGACATGTCATGGGGAGAAATGACGGACAGAATAGAGAAAAAAGAAGGGCAGCAAAGTGAAGATATGCAGATGGAAAAAAATCATATGCTGACATGGTGAAAGAAGGGATGTGTGGCGAGAGAGAGAGCAAGAGAGAGAGCGAGAGAGAGGAGGAAAGAAACAAATGTCAAAATAAAAAAACTATTTAAGGTACAATTTGAAAAGAAGAAGGATGCTCCAATAGACAGATGTAAGGTATGTGATGAAGTTATTGAAATGCTCAAAATCAAACCAAATGAGGTAAGAGCATTCATTCATATTAATAAAGAGACTTTTATGGCATTATTTTTGAGGCTGGGCAGATAATGGAAAATTTATAGAAGAATACAAAACAAAAAGAAAACACCATGGACCTTATATGTACTTAAGCCCTATTTTAGGGAAACTCAGAAAAAAATAACATTCAATTCAAAACTGAAGTTCAAAACAAGTACTTAAAAAGTACTTATTAAATATATGTAATGATATGCTGAAATTTTCAAAAGTGTATGATAACAGAAGTTTATGGATTGGGGTGTAGGATTGTAAAGTGATATTGAAATTGGAAAATGATGGTAGTGTGCATATTCCAAGTGTTATTGAAGGAAATAGAGGCTTAATTAGATATTGGGATCAGCCAAAATGTGCTTTTTGTGTGGGAAAATTGATCATTTAAATAACAAATGTGCAAAAAGAAGATGTGTTACATGTGGGGTTTAGGACATGATGCAAGAGATTGTGAATCAAAATGTTATAAATGTAAAAAAAAGTTGGACATTTGGATTTGGGGGGAGTGTTAAGAAAAAGAAAATGAAGTAATTTCAGATTTAACAGAGAATTTAACAGAACAAGGTAATAAGGATTAAATTAAAGAAAAGTATGTACAAAAGAAAGAAATGAGAAAAAAAGATAATGGTAATGCAGATATGGAATGGGAAAAAGATAAAGTGGAAGACAATTTAAATACAGTAAATATTGAAGAAGAAGAGTCAAGTTTAAATGAGAATGATGATGTTGAATGGAATATCGTTAAACAAAAAAATTAAGTTGGAAAAAGAATGAGAAAAAGGAAAAGTAAAAATACAGAACACTTAAAAAAGGAAAAAAAGAAAGGGAAAGGATGAAGACATATTATCATTTAAAGTAGAGTTCTGTGTAAAGTCTTGTCATTAAATGTGAATAAGTTTAAAAAGTTGGAAAGAAGGATAGGGATTTTGGGGGTCTATATTAAAATCGTGAAGATGCATTATATCAAATGCCTCTTCACCGACACATAAAGACCGAACACACTAAACCGCGAATGGTCGAAGCAACAATTTCTTTCCCTGGGAAAGAAATTGTTAGTACCAAACACAGACACACACACACACACACACACACACACACACACACACACACACACACACACACACACACTATTTAAAACATAACTAAGTGAGGCGCTTCACCCCCACACCCCCTAACCTGCCCCCCACACCCCCTAACTAAATCTACCAACTCCAAGATCGCACTACAGTGGGGTAAAGACAATGCTATGGCTCAGGCCAAGCAATTTTTTCCCTGGAAAAAAAATCGCTGGCCTGAGCCTTTGCTATTTTCAGACATCGATCTTTATGTGTCACTGAAGAGGCATTTAATGTAACGTCTTTTTGTGATTTTAATATAGACCTGGATTTTGGAGTGGTGTAATAAGCTAGATGGTAATGTTATTATACTAGAAGATATTAGACTTTTATCAAAAACAGAAAGATATCAAATAGAAATGTGTTGGGGAAAAATGTAATATGGAATTTTGGGAAAGAGACCTGCTCAGGAATACTTATATTATACAAAGGTACTATTAAAGTGTTGGATTACATTTGTCATAACAGGGAGCATTACTGTTATTGACATAAGATGGAGAGAACAAGTTATGAGAATTATTGCATTATACGTGTTTGTAGAAAAAAAGGAGAGGGAAGAGATGTTTAGAAAGTTAATAAGATATGTAGCAGTTAATATGGAGATAATTGCAGTAGGGGAACTTTAATTGTAATCTAAGACAACCAAATAAAAAGGCTTATGATGTTAAAGAAGTAAAGGACATTATAAAACATGGACAGTCAAAAATATGGAATTCAGAGACTTGGACGTATAGAAGAGGGGAGAAAAGAACAGAAGGAGATTATTTTTTTATTATCAGAAATAACAGTTCCACTATGAGTTTTACTGACAAGGTTTTCAGATCACAGGGCAATATGGATTATGGTAAAGGGAAATGAAGATTATATAAAAATAGGGAAAGGCATAAAAAGAATAAATGAAGTGAAATGAGATAATAAAGGGAGAAAAGAAGTCATGAGACTATGGAAAGATCTTGTACATATGAGAGAATTTTACAAAGGTTAGAATGGTGGATTCAATTTTAAACTGAAATATAAACAAATGTTATATGATATGGTAAAAAGAGAAAATACATATGGAAAAATGATTTATAAGAATTTAATTAATGATATGATTGATTGTATAGAGAAGAATGATGAAAATTTCTTTATCAAGGAACAGAAAATATATGAAATGAACAAGAAAAAATACATTTGTTGTATAAACAAAGATATTTTTTGAAAGGAAAAACAGAAGAAATTGCTTCATATTTAAGTAAAATAATTGAAGAGAATAATAGTGTACTGAGGGAAATGAAAGATTCATCAGGTAAGATACATAGCACACAAGAGGCGGTCATGAATATAGTGAAATAATATATTAGGACAGTATTTAAAGGGAAGAGAAGTAAGACATGGAAGGAATGGAAGGTATGTACATTTTCTGATATAGATAATACAGATTTAGAAAAGTGATTGAAATAGAAGAACTAGAACAGGTAAAAGAAATGAACTTAGATTCAGCTGCAGGACTGGATGGAATACAATATAAAATTTACCGAAATTTGACTATAGTGCAAAAAAGGGTTCATAAAGGTATTAAATAAATAGTTAGAGAAAGGTTTTATATATAAAGAATTATGTGGAGGTATCATTAGGTTTATATGGAAAAGAGAAGGGAAGGAAGAATTTCAAAATTCGAGACCAATTGTACTAAATAATACAGATTATAAGATTTTTATGAAAATATTACACAAAAGGATGGAAGAAAAAGTAGGTAATGTAAATGATTATGTGTTTAAGACTTATTATTAATTATTCAGAAACTAGTAGATGATATTGCAGTTAGAAATGCTATGGCAAAAGTAATGGTAGGAGACTTAAGTAAAGCATTTGATTCAATACATCACTCAGTATTATAGGATATATTTGATATGTATAATATAAGTCAGAGGATTAAACATGTGCATATGTCAGTATGCAAGTATAATATAGTAAAGATTATGATTAATGGATGGTTGAGTGAAAATATAAAGTTAGAGACAGGTATTAGGCAAGGATGCCCATTGAGTTGTACATTATTCATATGAGTAATAAATTAATATCTACATACATGAATAAGAAGACAGATGCTAATAGTTATATTTCTAAGGAAGGGATAAAAATGCCTATATTGTTAAATTATGCAGATGACATTATCATTACAACAGAAAATTAAGTTAGCATGCATATTGTAATAAAACAAATACAAGAAGTTATTAAATTCTTTGAGTTAGTATTCAATAAAGATAAAAGTCAAGGATTAGGCTCTGAAGGAAATATCGGGGGAATTGAATTTAATAAGGAAATAATTAAGATCCTTGGAATAAACTATGGGAAACAAATAATTATGAATTCTGTATGGAAAGAGAAAATAGAGGAAATAAAACAAATGTGTATGTTTTGGAATTTTTTAGGCTTTCCTTTAAAAAGAAAGCATACTTAATAAATTCAGTACTGTTAACAAAGATTACATATTTAACCAGTGTCTTTAGCATTCCATTGAACTTAGAAAAAGATGTATGCAACATAATATCTTCCTTTATCTGGGGATCTAGGTTAAACCCTGCGAAAAGATGAGCCCTATGTGTGAAAAATGAAAAAGAAGGTTTAGGGTTAATAAACGCTATAGTGTACATGTCATCCTTAAATTTATATACAGTAATGAATCATTTGAAAGATAGTGAAGCTACTTTAATTACAAAAGTACTAAGTGTGAAAAATAAAATAGAATGGTTGACTTTGTTTTGTTCTAAAAAAAAAGGAAGAGTCGTTGTAATAAAGAAATGGAAAATTTCCAAGATAAGATTATTTTGTGGAAAATTAATGTGAAAGAAATTGAAAATAATAGAAAAAATGGTATGATAAGATTATGGAAAATATTACATGATATATCCTTGGAAAGAATTAAACAATGAGAAAAGGAATGCTATTGTTGCAAGAATGAAAAGATGTAAAATACATAGAAGGTTAGGATTTTTTATGGAGATTGTCTATACAAAAACTACCAGTGAAGATGAATATGCCATATAAAAGTACAACAGACAGAGTTTGTTTATATTGTGGTGAATTTCAAACTTGTGAACATGTTTTTACATACATTTTTTAATTCATTCTAACACAATATTTCACAACTTTGGATAGTATGGTAATATTGCGTCAAGCCTAGTATGTGGAGCTATTGTTTTTCCCTCAGTGAATTCATTGATCCCCCAGTCCACTTTTCTATTACTAAAAGGAATAATATTAGATTACACTATATTTTATATATTTTTCATATATTTTTTATATATTTTATATTTTTTATTTTTTATATTGCATATATTTCATATTATATTATACTATATCACACTGGTAGGTTTTTCATACAGTTGTGTTCATTTTTTGGTCTGCATTAATGAAGAATGTATTCCTTGGAATGTATATTCTAATGTATTTGGTTTGTATACATGGAATTTAGATTATATTTATAACATATTTTAACTGGTATAGCTAGGTATATATATATATGCATTAATATACTTATACTAGTACATATACATTACTACCATTTTTAAATACATATAGGATATTTTATAGTAGTTTATATGTTGAGATTAATATACAGACTTTGAAGGGTTAATGTATGTAACTTTTGAATTAACTGAAGTAATTGGTTGACCAATGAAGTTGAATCAGTTACTATAAATAGTGTTTGAGTACTGTGGCAGATGATTCTGATGAAGTCTCCTGGTTGGAGATGAAAGCGCTAAATCTGCCTTATTTTTACCTTTGGTTTAAAAAGTATCTTTATTTGTGTTTGAATAAATCTTTTTTGTGGAAGCCTGATTTGTGTACCTTATTGGTGCACAATATGTTTCATATACTTCTGAACAGCCTTCATTGACACCTAGCAATCAGCCAAGACAACTTAATATAGACTGGATTATAATTTGCTAAATTGGAATGCCTAACAAATTAACCTGAATGTCTAACAAATTAACTTTGCCTAAAAGGCAATAGGTGGCAGAAAAGGTCTTAGCCAGTATGCAGAAGCCCTGTGAAGAGAGGTGAATGCAATCCCTGATATAACAGGCCAGACTGTCAGTCATCATCTTCTATGCTGGCACACATTAGATCCCCTGGAATGTCTCAGAGAAGACAACATACTGCCCAAGACAAATACTTTCCTCAGACAGATAGGGACAGAGCTCAGCTATATATTTCTGCATCTCAGAGTAAACCATCTAAAGTTATTATCCACAGCATGGCTGACAGTGGGAGTGTATGCATACTTGGAGTGCAGGGATCTAAGGGCTCTGATCACAGCTTGATTCCTGATGCCAGTACCAGTTGACTGTGATTGTATCTTTGCACATTCTGGTCACTACAGCATCAGTGTACCAAACTATATTCAGCTATTACTGATATATTATTTGACTACAGCCTTGGGAGCCCTTATGGGTGTAGATGTGTTACTAGGGTGACATGCTTTAGCTGTGGGTGAAATTGCAAATGAAGATGTGTTTGAATAGTGTTATATCACTGAGATTTTTTTCAAACATGGCCTTCGTGGATGAGGTAATTGTTTCTTAGCAATCTCAACAGAATTGGGGCTACTGTTAGGCAAATGTAACATGGTATTAAGCTGCTTACTGAAATGCAGTGTGTGAGAGGGTAGACTCCATATTTAACAAGAACTTACACCTCTCACAAGTAGTATCAGTAAATGATCAATGTATGTGGTTGTCAGTAATCGGCAATTGTTACACTGGCTCAGAGTTTCCAAGATGAGCAGGCTGACATCAGACAGGAACAGTACATATCGTGAACCTATATCAACAGAGTCCAGTATGTGCTCATATTATTAGCGGCTACCTAACTGGTGAGCTATCACAAGGTTTAAGTAGAAAAAGTCCTCAACTGTCCTACAATTAAGCAAATGAACCAGATTATGAATCTTAGTTTTATATCGAAGGATCGCAGCTAAATAGGTGAAAAATACAGAAAACCATAGCCACACCTAATAATTCCAAGCCAAGCATATGAAATTAACTTTCATGATGCTATAAGTAAAATGCAGTTCAGTGTGTGCTGCTATGTTAAAAAACAAGTGAAACAAGGGAGCTATACAACAAATCTGAGTTAGTGCGGAATGATACCCACAAGGTCAATATGCCACAACTCAGCAGTTTGTCTGCCTTTAGCTTTTCTTATGGCATTTCCTGTTTTTTCCTTTAAAGTAACACCTTTCTGCTATATGGGATATTTTCCATAAGTGCTTTATTTATTGCATTGTTTTCAATTAGACTTCAAAGAATTGCTGTAACAGCTTTACCCGTCAGAAGATAATTTAGATGGTTTTAATAGTTTGAAAAAAAAAACTGTATTGGGACAAAATGCAAACTCCAATATAAATGTATAAACCATAGTATACGTAAACCCAGTTATCAAGATATTTTTTAATTAGATATAATGATTCAGACTATATAATTAATTGAGGGAGTTTATTGCATACACATGCCATATAATGTGATATAGTTTGATCTAGCAACAGTGCTACATCTTCTAGTTTTAAGTGAATAGTTATACCGCCTAATAATTTGAATAGAATCCGTAAGCTCAATGTTTAATAATAATCATAGCTCTTCATTACTTAATGCCCAGAAAACTAGATACAGCTTTCCTCATATAAACCTATAACTTATGGAAAAAGATGCAAAACTTACAATCTAGCTTGATATGAAAGATTTTTCCACCCAGAAATTCTCTTTGTAAATTTCCTCCGTATTCCTTCCAAAATTAATAAATCCCCTTGAGTATATGCACAAAATGTCATATCATATTCAATAATAGATCAGACATATGCAATAAATATTTTTTTTTAAATAATTCTGTATTCTTTAGAACAAAGTTCTTAAAAAATAATCCTACAATTTTGAGTGCTTGGTTTTAATTACTTGGACATATAATCTAAATTTAAAATCACAAATTCTAATATTGAAATCTTTATATTCTGAAAAAAAATCAATAAAAACTGTCATTCCTAATTTCACCTGACACCCACACTAGGTTTGTCAAAGTATAGGACCATACATTTATCTTTATTAATATTTAGCCCATTATAACTTGACTAAAAAGCTACTTTACTCATGTACAGATTAAATTCTTCTATATCCCTTGATGATGTTATAACTTGTCAAAATTTGATATTGTCAGCATATTTTGCCATCCAGATGGAGGAATGTTTTGATAGCTGAGAAAAAAAAAACTATATTAAATAACATTGGGACCAGTACTGAGCCCCACGGGACTCCTTTAAGTACATCAGCCCAGTTAGATAGATAATTCTTAATTCTAACTTGCTTCTTTCTCCCACTCAGCCAGTTTGAGACCCAGCATATAATGTACAGATTTATCAGCTTTCCGTGTATTGCATCAATAATTATAGTATGTGGAATACTGTCAAAAGTTTAGAAAGAGCTATGTATGCCACAACAACAGATAAACCCCGATCCAAGGTCAAAGAAACAGGGTAATAACAAGTTGTCAAATTAATAAATGTTGATCTATTATAAAACTATGCTGAGACAGATCCAACAGACAATCCTTTAAATCAGTAGTCATGATGGATAGTAAACATCCCTCAAAACTCTTACCCACCAAGGAAGTTAAACTAATTGACCTGTAATTGGACACACTGAACCACTCCTGTGAATAGGTATAACATCTGTACACTTTCAACTTAAAGGGACTTGACCATGAAATAACATTGTATTTAAGAGTAATGCAATAATTTAGAATAATATTTACAATAAGTATCCTAAAAGCATCATGGTAAGTTGTCTGGACCCAGAGAACTGCTCAGTCTTATGCAGCTGAACAATTTTCTTACAGTGTCCAAATTAAAAAGCAGATATTAATAAATTTTGTTGTTGTTGTTGTTGTGTCTTTCGGCTAGGGGTCGCCACAGCGGAACTCTGGTCCGCTAATGTTTGTTAATGGATTTTTACATGCAGTGTTACCAGCCCTGATGCACAACCTTCAACAAAGGCACGCCTATTCACACATGCCTCAACACAGAAGACGCTCTAGCTGAGAATCGAATGCGACAACGTCTTGCTGTGAGGTGACAACGCTACCGCAGCACCACTATCATCCTCAAAGGTATCCCTAACACAGTAATTGATCCTACCTGTGGAATCACTCACAAGAAAATGTTTTATTTATTGCATTATTTTCAAACAGATGGCTTAAGAATGGCCATTACTTGGTCACTTCACAATGTATGGACTTGGATTTTCAACATGCCATCTCTGGAACCCTACCTCATAAACTATATAAATGGCATTGTACTGTTCTGCACAGAAATGTAATTTTGCAAAGTAGCCAGTATAATATTTCATTCTCATTTGGAATTTGTAGTGATAGTATTACAGTTCAAGAGGTACTAAGATACCTGTTATGGATGTTGTCAACAATTTTTGATACTTGCTAAAATTATGAGCCTTTTTTAAGTTGGTGAACGCTTGTTCATCATTTCCCATTTTTCAGTATTTCAAGCTCAAATGCTAAACAAGATATCCACGACTCTTCAAATCATGAACTATGCATCATGGTCATTGCTTGTTTTTCTGCTGAAGGGCAGTCTTGCTCCATGAGTGGAAAATTAAAAGAAACTGCTTAATAAGCATGCTAAAAACTGAACAAAAATATTTGCAACTGGCAACATTATTTTATCTCATTCATTTGGGAGAAAACACTCTCATAAATGTTTCACTCCTTGCTAGTTTGATCTCATACTTGCAATGCAACTATTTCTGAAGAGTATGTCTATAATGTGATAAGTGCTATTTTCAGATATAAGCCAACATTATTTGTTTTTATCACAAATTATGGTATGCTACCTTTTGTGAAAACTCAGCTTTTGAAAAAAACTATTAAAAAGTCAACACTTGTGTTCATAAGATAGTGTTATAAAAACAGTATTCTGAAAATTTAGGAAAAACATTGAAAATTGCCAATGTTATAATTTTCTCTTTAATTTGTAAACTCCAGTCTCTTAATTTGCATCATTTTCAGGAAATTGCCTCCATACTTTTAATATGGTTTAAATGAGGAGTACAATGCCAAATCATCTTTTTTTTCCACTGTGACAATGATTTTCCCATGATCACTGAGTGCAGATAAATTATTTCATTTCCAATGTCAGTGACATGGCATCAGACAGCAGCTCTGGAAATGAAAGCCTGGCCATGAGGGGTGTAATGAGTACCAGAAGGTCTTCTCTCATATTCTTCTTTTTTTATCCCCTACTTCCTAACAGACATCCCTTCCATTGTCAGTCAGTTTGCTTGTTCCCTTTTTAGTGAGGAACAATCATGGAGACTTTCATTCATGCAGCCACTAGGTAAATTTCTATTTACGTTGTGACCCACTAAATGGTGCCCACTGCTGTTTATACTGGTGATGGATTACATTGGCAAAGAGGTCGGAGGGGGACAGATCAACAAAGGTGCTGTATGCAGATGATGGGCATTATAGGTAGTCTTTGAGCAAGAACTTCAGCAAAGAAAAAAAAGGGGAATGGAATGCAAAATTCAAGGTACAGGAGATGAAACTGAGTACAGACAGGACAACTGTAATGGTAGCAAATGGGGGAAACCAGAAGAGGCCGAGAATTGAGATAGAAGGGAAAATAGTGGAACAGATTCACAGTTTTAAGTTTCTGGAAGGGGTGCTTGAGAAGAAGAGAAGTCTGAATAAGGAAGTCAAAGCTAGAATCAGAGGGGCTGCAGCCAACTGGCACACAGAGTGTCAGGTATAGTATATGACAGAAGAATGCCAAAAAGCTGAAAAGTGAGGTGTACAAAACAGTGATGCATCCAGTACTACTGTATGGTACAGAAACCCCAGTAGGAAAGGCAGAGCAGTTGAGGAAATTACAGGTTATGGAGATGAACTGCCTGAGACAGGTAGTAGGATACACATTGTGTGACAGACGAAGAAATGAGGACATAAGAACAGAAACTAAAGTAGCTTCAGTTGCAAAAAAACTCAAAGAGAGCAGATTACGGTGGTTTGGGCACGTGAAGAAAAGCAGAACACAATTTGGTGAAGAAGATTTGGGACAGACATGAAGAAGACAAGAGGAAATGAGGATACCCAGCAAAGGGGTGGATGGATTGTGTGAGAGAAGACCTGCGACAGTCAGGCATGAGAGTTGAAGAAGGCAGGAGAGTGGCACTGAATAGAGAAACATGGTGACAATTGACACAACACCGAGATCCATTTAAAATGCGAAAAAAGGAGATGATGATTGTCATATGCATCACAACAAGGGCCTACTGTGCCCTACCCCCATATGTGATTGCACCCATCCACATGCTAGTGATGGCTACCATAATTGCCTTAATAAGTCAAACCCATGTCTCTAGTTATGCCTGTTTTTTTATTACACGCTTCTACTCACACTGGCTCCAGTTCCTCCCACAGGGTAGGTGTCCTCTGCCAATGAATGAAACTCTTTTGCTTCCAACATGGTTTTACACTGATTAGGTCAATTTCACTTATTCTTACTATAAATGGGCACATCAAATTGCAAATATGACAAATGGAATTGCTAGTAGGCAAGCAAAGATATTGCAGAATGTGCTGTGTGAAATCCCACTTGAAAAAGGCAAGATGACAAGTTATTATCCTTAGTCGTATTTTCTATAGACAGGAACAATGCAGTGATTTGCCTGATGTGTCATGTTAGATGTTCTGTTGCTTTTTTATAGTCATCCATATATTGGAAGGTTGTTATGTTTTGCTTCCTGTGATATTTAAATATTAGAGCACTTGTTAAATACTCTGGTGCATGTGGACTGCCAGATTTTAGAAAGGAAACAGAAAGTGATGATTAGCTAAATGGAATCTGAGGTATGTTTGTGAGAAGAGTCCATTGTAATGTGTAGAGGTGCTTCTTCCAAGTCTGGATAAAGAAATTTGAATAATATAAGAATCAGTGAAAGGAGTATAGTCTTTAAAATCACCATCCTGACTGTCCCTGCCTTTAGACATTTGTTCAAATTTGATAAGTCTATGACTGTCCTTGATTTGTTGAGTTTTTTGGGCTCCAGAGATAGTCTGGAATAAAAATCTTACCCTCTTGGATTAGTAAGGTCTGTTGGATAGCATTCTTTGCTGGAAGCTGATCCGCTAACTAAATGATCAAATGGATTGATGAGATGGAGTCTATGACATTAACTGCCCTTGTGATTTCACATTCCATAACTTTGTTAAACTGTTTATATTTATCTGTGGTTATCTGTTTGCCAGACAAAAACATGACTCTAAAATCTGCCTCCAAGGGTTATTGGGAAGATGGAATAAATTAGGTGATGGTTCTAAATATTTTGAAGATCTATGGTTGTATATGTCCCTTGCTAATGTACTTGAAATATAGCAAGACTGCTTCACTTTGAAATGCTTTTTTTTAAATGTTGTGAAATAGTTCTTCTCCACTAAACTTTATTATTACTAGTGAAATATTTCTGAGGTTGTAGGGTAGGAGGTAACTCCGAATTACTGTCTTGTTTTGCTTTTTTTGTAAGTTACCTGCTGGCTGGCTTAAGGAAAAAACTCCAGTCACAGGAACATTACAAGTCTTGTTCTCATGCTCATATAAGACTCTGTTCAAAGCCAAACTAGATTTCTGAAAATTTCCACTGCCATGGCAGCCCTTGGAAAGACATCAGCGGCATAAACACATTTTGTCATATGCTTTTATCCTGCCTACAATTTCAGCTTCTTTCTCTAGTATATGCATACCATTATTTTTAGGAATAGACTACAGAGGTATTCTGAATTTGCTCTAAAATTGAACTCTGGTAAGAAATACGTGAGTCAAAAAGTTTAATGCTCTAACTCCTATAAACCTTACTGCTATACTTATTAGTAAACTGAAGTACATACCTAAAGGAAATTAATCTATGGGAATTGTTTTTAACTTTAGGTAGAAGCTGAGAAAGAGAGAGTTGCAGGGTCAGCCTTATGGGCATTGTATAAATCCTGTTTACCTATGACAGATTTATACAAGTTATCAGAATTTTTAGGTGCTAGAGACTATTGATCAAGATAATGACCGCTTTCTTTCAACATGTCTTTAAAAGTACAGTCAAATGGAAGGACTGCTCACTTAGCATTTGGAAGACCCATCATAGTTCTGTATCTCTTTCTCAGAAATGATGATTTCTCTACAGCAAACAAAAACATTTCCAATCAAATTTAAAGTTTCCAGAAAGGAAATATCTTCTGCAAGATATCCCACAGATTGAGAAGAATGAATTTGTCTTGTACAGAAATCCTCAACTTCACTTGAGGAGTCAGGAGAATGAGTTGTGTTTTCCTTTCCTTTTGCCCTCTTGAACAGTTGTATGTACTTTTGATGACTGCATCTCAAAGCTTTATACCCAAACTAATGTGGGCCCATAAAAGATGTTGACATAGGTTTCTGTTGTTTCTATGTTGTGTCATGTGCCAAGCTACTTGTGGTTGAAGGAAGGCTGCAATAAGACAGTGCTGGAAACTGGATGACATTGTCTTAGGCTTATCTTGAGAAAACACATGAAAAATGTTAGGCTTATCTGAACCATTGATCTGAGAACCATTGGGGATACCAATATAGGTATCAATGAAGGTATCTTTAAGATGTCATATTATTAATAATAAATGACACTGCATTAACTTTTTTTTAATCTTTTTCATTTTAATTTTAGATTAGTGCTTTTAGGACTAGATTACAAGATACACTTTTTAGCCATGATATACAGCACTTATAGATGTATATGATTCATTTTTCATTATTTCACTATTTTTTTCATCTACAGCACTTGAAAGGTGATATTTCCTAGCATGTAACACTGTATGGACAAATAAATTATTTCTAACGTGCACCTTGTGGTTCTTTGATTTGGATTGATGTTTTATTCAGTTTTTCTTATCCATTTTTATTTTTAGGAGGATGCACCACTTTCAAATACTACTAAGGTTCTGGTCTGTCTTTTTTGTGCCTCTACTTCACATATCTAGAAGAAAGACTGTAGTTCATTTCAACTTCTCGTATTTATTTATTTGTTTGTTTGTTGGTTAACTAGGAATGGGAAGACTGGTATAAAGCTGCTTTCAGCCACTTCTTGGGCCATTTGGCAAAGGAATTACATGTAATGGAGAAAAGCTTAAATATGTATAGTAACAATGGAAAACAAACAAATGCATTAAAACAGGAAAGGGCAAAAACAAACTTGCAATACAAATATTACCTTTTTAGATTAGAATCAAAGTCAGTAAGAGATTCTGACTAAGCAGTCCCGTAACCCTTGCAAGTATGAACTGTAACAGAAAAAAATATTTAATAAGAGCTGGTATGAGTTTAATAATGTTGTTTTTCGAGAAACATGGTAGGAGCTGAGACAAAGAAAGAATGAGAAAGTACGACAATGTAAATAGCTTAGGAGAAATTAGTAAATAGTTTACAGTATTTACAAATTAAATCTGCAAAAGCCAATTGGTTATAGCTTGCTTTGATTGAATAAGTTAGTAATAAAGACAAACATATTTTAAGTTGTATCTCTAAAACATGTACATTTATTCTGTAGTTATAAATGTTCCTTTAGTTTTCTTTTGAATACAGAGAGGTTGTCTAATGTAACTTCTAAAGCGAGACTGTTCCATACAAGTGGGATTTGTTTGTAGAATTTTTTTTTTACAAGAGGACCGTGTAAATAAAGGGTGGTCTGTATAGCTTCATTGAAAACTGACTCTTAAAAGTGTAAGATGAATCCAGAACTTTAATCTGTTAGCAATCAGATGACAAAAGCCTTCATTAAATAATTTATAGGTAAATGTGTTTAGAAGATAGAATGCCCATCGTGGGATTGTAATCCATTTTTTATCATTGTATTGTAGTACAGTAATGTTCAAAGTTACTGGATAGGTTAATGAATCATAGAATTGTATTCTGTGCAGTTTGCAGCTTGGCAACATTATGAATGGATAAAGACAAGACAGGTATAATGCATTTAATTCTTGGAATTAATAAATTAATAGTAATGGTTCTTTGAGCATCTGTTATTAGCAGGTGTGAAATATTATAGGCTATCTTTGGTTGCTGCAAGTCCTTCACATTAGCAGCCTCTGTATGATAGATTGCAAAGCCACTACACCTTGCATCCATATCATTTTTTGAAATTCCTTAAAATATTTCCATTCTGAGACACAAAATATCACTGCACACAGTGGGCTGGATTCTGTAAAGTTCTCAGAATCCAGCATATTACACTGATAGCAGCGGAAAAGTTGCAGATAACTGTGTAATATGTAAATATGCCACAGTGAACTCAGAAGCTCTCAGCACACATGGAGTACCTCAGTAGTAATGGCACACTGTATACCACTTGCAGGTACTCTGTAGGTAATGAAAATTGCTGTCAAAGCATGATGCACATTAACAAAGTTATGGAAATAATTTCACAGTGTAAGCAGTGTGACATTCATAAATACATATCTATAACAGAATCGATCCAGTAAGCTTATCTGTGTAACTCAGTTATTATGGAAATATCACTTATGGATTCCAATGGAATCTGTCATTTTTTTAAATAAAAAATGAATAAAGGTGAAGGGTAAGCATGGCCACATCACCACAGCTAAGGTTAGATAATAATGGGTGCAGGTGATGTATGGGGAGTACAGGCAATGTGCACACCCTAGGATAAGCACATATGGGGTATGGGTGAAGAAGGGGGACACACAAGAGGTATGTTGAAATAGGAAAATCTTAAGGAAGGTTGGGTGGGCATGGGCAATGTTTTTTCATGGGAATAGGCTCCATTTTTTATTTTTTTAAGAATTGAAGGAAGGGTAAAGATAGGGAAGAGGAGAAGGCCATCACAGCAGGTATACCCATAGAACAAATATCACAACACATGACAGACAAAGATTAGAAAAAAACAGTAAGGACAAGTAAGTTACACAGATGGTACACTGCACAATACGGGCGATGGAAAATTGTCAAACAGTGTGGGGATGCATAACAGCCATTGTGAAATGCAGAAAAACATATCTACCGATGCACTATCACATTATGACATGGTACAAACTGTGTGACAGTCATACCTGGATGTGTATGACCAATGGTAGATGTGTGTTGTAGGGTAATAAATAGGAATCACAGTACAAATTGGATAAATAAACCTACATTCAAGTAGTCTGTCAGCAGTGCAAGTGTAAGCCAAGCAACATCACAGATGAGCAAATGCAGATCTTGGAATGCTATATAATTCTATAGGTGGACAGAACAGAACCTCTGACCATGCATGTGAACGGCAAACAACCAAACACAAGGCCAAAAAGCAATACTTCAGCAAAGCAGCAAACTGGCTGCTACATACAAAACTAGGTGTACACAGCCCAATATGTTACACACATATGTCATGTCAAAGGCAACACACATGTTGTATATATGTGACTGTCAGTGGCCTAACCAGAACTTACATGAAAGCAATGCGAGTGCATGTACACACACCAATGACATGTAAGAATAATATATGTTCGTATCTCTTAACAGTTCATCTTTATAAAAAAAAATCAAGTTGTGCACGTGAATTTCAACAACATACAATGGTTAAGCCTACTTAAGAGAAAATCCGATATTCTAATAATAAATCTTAACATAAGAAGCATCCATAACAAAACCACTGACTTCCATGCAGCCATACCATTATACGTACCTGACATTATCTTCCTCACAGAAACATGGCTTAAACCACACATTACTAATGAAGAAGTACTTCCCCCTGGTTATAGCATATTACAAAAAGACCGTACAGCTAAAAGAGGAGGTGGAGTCGCTCTCCTATATCAGAACAACATCAGTGTTGAACTATTTAACATAGAAATCCCTGCATTTAATAATGCAGAGATCCTACTTGCTAAGGTAAGACTAAATACACAAAAACAGCTAAATATCCTAGGATCATATATCCCTCCAGGAGATAAGAACAAAACCCTAACATCTCTTCTCCAATGGACATCAGAAACCCACCCCCATGAAATCATTATACTAGGCGACTTCAATATTGATTAGACCTCACTTAAATCACCACACCCCTCAAATCATATTAGCCTTTATGAATTCTCACAACTTATACAAACCCCTACTAGGGTAGACAAAACCTCAAAAAAAACCCAATACTAGACGGGATTCTCACCAATCGCCCATCTTCCACCCATAATTTTGGTGCACTACCACACATTCTAAGTGACCACCTCCCAACCTTCTTCATCGGAGACCAAGCTAAACTCACTAGAACTAGCTCTCTTAAACACATCAGATACATTAAAAACTTCAGGGCTGATGACCTTAATACAGCCCTTAAACACTCTAACTGGTCCCCTCTTTTAACACTTCCTTTAGATGAAGCAGTTGAGTATTTCAACACTGTCTTCTTAAACCTTCTCAACCAACTTGCTCCACCAAGACAGATCTGCACCAAAATCATCTATGCCCCATGGCTTACCAAGAGCACTAGGCAACTTATGAAACAAAGGGACAAAGCATGGGACACCTGGTGCAAAAACAAAACTACTCCTAAAAGGCAAACATTCCTACAACTGAGAAACACTGTAAAAAAAACAAATCAGACTAGATAAACAAAAATACTATAGTGAAATTCAAACTAAGCATAATACCAACCCACAAAAGTTCTGGGCCACTATAAACAGTATTCTCCAACCGGGTAAATCACCAACTCCTCATCCAAACATAGACACCACCTCTATAAACACAGTCACCTAATTCAATGAGTTCTTTACCATCTCTATATTAAAGCTGTCAGCAGACCCACACTCCTCAACCCCCACTATACTATATAACCCATCAAATAAAGCTAACTCCCTTACCCTTCAACCTGTACCAACTTACACAATTTACAGACACCTAACCAAACTTAAACCCACCACCTTAGCAGTAAACAAACTACCTGCCAAATTCCTACAAATAGCCACCAAAGCCATTTCCTAGCCAATCTCTGTAATCATTAACAGATCAGTCTCAGAACAAAAGGTGCCACTTCTCTGGAAAATCTCCTACATTATACCATTTCACAAAGGGGCAACTTCACTGACCTAATAAACTACCACCCTATAGCTATACTTTCCCACTGGTGAAAATAATGGAAAAATGTATCCACACCCAGGTCCTAACACATCTCCTCTCCAACAATCTTCTTGCCGAAACGCAACACAGGTTTCACCCCAACCATAATACTACCACTGCACTCATCCATTTTAGTAACCTAGTAAATATGCAACACAACAACAGCCAACTAGTGTCTGCAGTTTTCCTTGACTTATCAAAGGCATTTCATACAGTCTCCTATACAAAACTAATAACATCACTCTCAGAATTAAAACTAAATACACTCACTCTATTATGGTTCCAGGACTATCTCTCCCAATGCCAACAAGCTGTTCAGTGGAAAAACTCCCTTCCCCCCCCCTACTTGCTGTAAAACTAGGAGTACCCCAAGGATCAATCCTAGGACCTCTACTTTTCACTATATTTACAAATAATCTTCACAAAGCCAACCCCCTACCAAACCTGGTTCAATACGCTGATGACTCCACCTTAATCTGCTCTGCCCCCACCCTCCAACAACTTCAGATCAAGACCCAAGAAGCCTTTACATCTATCGAAACCAGGCTAACAAACTCTCTGCTAATACTAAATCTGAGAAAGACCCAACTTATGCTCTTTCATCCTTCCAAAGCAGTAGCACCTATTCCCCCATTCTCTACTTCTGCATTAGATAATACCCCTATCTCCCCCATCACACAAACCAAATTACTAGGGTTCATTATTGACAATAATATGAAATTTGACAAACACATAGCTCATACAATAACCAAAATCAACAAAAAACTAGGTAGTCTTTACAGATGTAAAAACTTCCTAACCACAACAGTAAAGTTACCCTAGATCTTACCTATCCTCTCTCTACCTTACTGTATACTTCTCCTGTCCTAATTAATCTAAACAAGAGTGATTTAAACAAGCTATCAGCATGCTATAACAAAATAGCAAAATTCGCCACAAACTCCTCCTACCGCACGCACCACTGTCAGGCCCTTAAGCAGCTTTCCTGGCTTGAACTCCCTAACACCTTAGCTCTAAACCAACTTCTGCTAGCTTACCAAATACTGTACTGACCTGACAAAACTCCAGCCTTACAAGACCTGATCACCCTCTACTCCAGTAACCGCAAACTTAAATCCACTAACAAGGCACTAATCATAATCTCCAAAAGCCATTACAGCAACATTGCCAAGACTTGGAACTCCCTACCACTACAAATCTGGGTGGAACCTAATAAAACAATCTTCTAAAAACAGCTTATTTCCCTCCTAAACAACTCCTGGACATGCAACTGCCTAGCACCTGGCTGACATATTCTAACTCCTTTCCCCTACCCACTATCCAACCTCCTCTTTAAAACTCCCACAATGCACTATATATTATCACATGTTACTTGTAACTGCCTAGCACCTGGCTGACATATTCTAACTCCTTTCCCCTACCCACTATCCAACCTCTTTAAAACTCCCACAGATGGACTATATATTATCAAACATTAGTTGTAACTGTCTAGTACCTGGCTGACATATTCTAACTCCTTTCCCCTACCTACTATCCAGCCTTTTTAAAACTCCCAGAGATGCACTATGTATTATCACACATTACTTACCAATTCACTGCCACCTACTCCCTACTGCCCCATCTATACCCATTAACTCTCCCATAGACTAAGTTGAAAAGCTTTCCCTTAAAATGTCAATCCACCTCATATGAACTTGTCTATATTCTCTTCCTTTTTCAGTTTTTCCTTTCTTGTCTTATCATCAGTATATCTTCAAGATTATCTCTACTAAACATACTGTATAAACAACAATCAAATGTTACTACCTGCTATATGTTTAATTGTATGTCTAAACCACTATACTTATGTAAATATTTTATGCAATCGTATGTTATTGTCTGCTATATTTTTATAACTGAATGTATAAATATCTTATGTATAGTGTGTTAGCAATTGTTCTGGAGCTTTTCTCCCCGGGCCTCCACTGGAAACGGACAGCTCTATCCAGTTGGACCTTCCTGGTAAACAAATGTAAAATAAAATAAATAAAATAAATAAATAAATAAATTGCAAGCAGTAGCCAGTGACTTGTGTGCATATGTCCTGCATCTGTATAATGGCCATGGAGTTGGCACATGTTGACCTTGTTAAACAGACTAATACATAACAAGGAACAATAATTGAAACAAAGGCAAACATATCTGCAAAATATATTACATACCTACAATGGTGGAAGGGAGGTGGGGAATCTGGACCCCACATCAAGGAAGACAATGATAAAGCAGAACAAGGTAAGGTTACATACTGCAAATGCATGTGTACAGCACAGGGGGTGCTGCTGAAGCAAGCCCATAAAATACATTTAAGCAAATGGCAACTGTATGGGCATAATGCATTGCTGAAGTCAATCAAAATGAGCATGTATAAATCACACATACATATTATTGTGCAATTGTGTAACATCAACAGGCAGAGGTAAGCAAGCTAAGAATTTAAGTATCATATACACATATATGTCATGCCAATGTTGAATAAACAACTGCAATTATATATCATGGGCCTTGCTCATTACTGAATAGAGGACAGCCCTGTGACCATCATTACAGCACATCAGTGTTAAGCCAGTGACTGTTCACATGGCAAAGGTACAATGGTGTTTCACAGTGGATTGGATTATATGCAGATATGTTTACGTACATCATTGAGCATGTACACCATTTGCAGAAAGGTGTGAATTTATGTGAATGATGAATGGATATGGAAATGTAACATTGACCAAGTGTGGCATACTGTACTGTTACTGAATAAATTATCATTACCACGGTGTACACATAATGTTACATTGTCAGTTTATGCAGTCAGTAAAGGAAGACTACCCATATGCATGACATACTTTTATATGACCCAACATGTCATAAGCATTGCCAACACATGCCACACAGCATGACATCATGCCAATGGGACAGCATGACAACTGCCACCCCAAACCCATGAGCAAGGATGTTTCCTTCTGTGCACATGCATGTTATGGCAATACACAAATCTAACCATACCACTGTGGTGGTGCCGGACTATGGCCAACATGTTGCTTGAGAGCTTCTCTCACTAACACAGCGGTAACTGTATGTTAACTGCCACAATGCATGGACAGCTGAATGTGAAAGGAAAGTGTAATGTGTTAATGTGTGTCATGCACATATCGAAACATAATTAAATGTCACATGATGATATCTGTATTGTATGTTTACACCTTTAATACATACACATGGCAGCGGCAGCTAAATGTTATGCATGCACAAGAGTGTATATACAGTCCAATCACTGATATAGTAAACAGCATGGTGGCAGCATTACACAATTGGAGCACACAGACAAAACTTACTGCCCTGATGGGGTTAAACATCATGAATGAACTATCAGACTATCTCCCTGAATGAGTTACACATATCCCATGCCATATCCTGAAAAAAATTCCCCATCATGCATGTCATCTGTATATGAAACACATCAGTCACCACCACCTGGATGTGCTCCCGATAATTGTCTCACTGTTGTTCCTAACACAGTTTCCTCTGGGGTGTAGCAGGGATGCTGGCACATGCAGGTCCAACTTCCTTGTCACAATCCTTATCATCATCATCACAGTCATCATCACTGGAGGACTCCGGCAATGGTCTGGCATGTGCTTGTCATCTATGTCTGATTGGTGCTCATCCAAGGGTCTCATGCTCTGTGAAGATGAATCACAACACAGAACAGAAATTACATATTCATATCTGATACTACCTGTCTGCTTAACATACCCACTATGACACAATGAACAGGCAGAAAACAGTTCTCATGAAAAATTAAAATACATCATGGCCATAGTCCACTGTACCACCATATGTGATGTATGTCAGCAATTAAAACTATAACAATAAAAAACAAATGTCTATCAGCCTGCACATTCCTGTGAAACTCATAGCAGAGAGTAAACTGAAACTGATGTGCACATCTGCAATCTAGGATCACATCCTGTCCACATGTGAGTTCTGCTTATCAGAATATAAGAATAAACATGTATTAGCATACATTGAAGGTCTCATTTTAAACACAATTAAAGATAAAATAGCATAAACATTACCAAGTAGCACACCTGGATGTGCTCCCGATAATTGTCTCACTGTTGTTCCTAACACAGTTTCCTCTGGGGTGTAGCAGGGATGCTGGCACATGCAGGTCCAGCTTCCTTGTCACAATCCTTATCATCATCATCACAGTCGTCATCATTGGAGGACTCCGGCAATGGTCTGGCATGGGCTTGTCATCTATGTCTGATTGGTGCTCATCCAAGGGTCTCATGCTCTGTCAAGATGAATCACAACACAGAAAGTACAGTTTTGTACCTACCATAAATGTAGATGTCCGATAGGTATGCATCTGCAGTCATAACATATGGGTTGTCCTGCCTCAGGCATCCCTCGGTCGGCTGGATTCCAAAGTCTGGGTCTGGCCTCGGCTGATGTCGCACTTCACCCAACGTCATAGCTCCTGGGGTATAAAGGCATCAGCCGACGCCATTTTCCTCAGTGTTTCTTGCCCCAGATGCCAGGTGCCCTCTAGGAAGGCTAAATTTGGATAAATGCTGAAAATTCCAAACAGTAGCAAACCAAATATATATATATATATACATATATACATACAAACAAATACACCATAATAGATTCCCCCAGCTAGCTGAAAGAGGGGTAAGCACCATAGGAATACCACAGAGGGGAAGGAGGGTGGGTAATCCTGACTGCAGATGCATACCTATCGGACATCTACATTTATGGTAGGTACAAAACTGTACTATGTCCTTCAAGGATGCATCTGCAGTCATAACATATGGGTAGAATACCATAGCCAAACTGGGGGAGGAGGCACTAAGATAAAGATGGTGTAGTTAAAATCCCTTGTAAAACTGCAGTTGCAAAGCCTGCTCGGGATCTGGAGTATAAAGGAAGATTGTAATGCTTGGCAAATGTATGCACGGAGCTCCAAGTAGCAGCTTCTAAAATGTCTTTGGTAGCCACTCCTCGTAGAAAAGCTGTAGTGGTGGCTGTAGCCCTTGTGGAGTGAGGCCTGATATTTTCAGGAGTTGTCTTTCCATGAAAAGAGTAACAGAATCGAATGCAATTTCCTATCCATTTTGAAATTGTCTGTTTGGAAATTGCTTTTCCTTGCACTCCTGTTGCATATGCTACCAGAAGCCGGTCAGTTTTTCTGATGGTCTTAGTTCTGTCCAGGTAGTAGCGCAGTTGTCTATGTACATCTAAGGTGTGTAGTAGCTTTTCCCCCCTGTTCTGTGGGTTAGGGAAAAACGTAGGTAAATGAATAGCTTGGTTCAAGGATACTCTGGATACCACCTTTGGCATGAAAGTAGGATTGGTTCTCAGAGACACTCTATCCTGGTGAAAGATAAGGAAAGGCTGTACTGCCATTAATGCCTGTAACTCGGATACCCTTCTTGCTGAAGTGATTGCTAGAAGGAAGGCAGTTTTCCAAGATAAGAACTGTAAGTCTGCTGATGCAGCTGGTTCAAAAGGGGGAAGTGTTAATTTTTCCAGCACAAAATTGAGATCCCATGCAGGCAGAGGTGGTTTCCTTGGAGGTTTTACATTTTTGATCCCTCTTAGAAATTGTCTGAGGAGAGGTTGAGAGAAGATAGGAGGATCCATGTTGTACTCTGCTGAAATTGCTGAAGCATGAATCTTAATGGAAGAATAGGACAGGCCATTGTGGAACAGTTCTGTTAAGTATTCTAGGATGTGTGCTAGGTTTGCAAGCGTGACATCTGTTCCCTTTGATGCACTCCAAATGAGGAATCTCTTCCATTTGGCTGAGTATGTTTTCCTTGTGGAGGGTCTGCGAGCCTCCAGGATAATGTCCTTGACCCTCTGAGATAAAGCAGGTTGGTTTTGTTTTATGCAATTTTCCAGGCAGTTAGCTGCAGCGTTTTCAAGTTTGGATGCAGGGTCTTGTAGTTGTTCTGTGTTAGAAGTAAAGGCCATAGAGGTAGAGGCCATGGGTTCGTCTGAGACATGCTTCTCAGTAGCGGATACCAATGTTGCCTTGGCCAGTCTGAAGCTATCAGAATTACCTTTGGCTGTTCCTCCCTGATCTTCAGTAGAACTTTGTACATCAATGGGAGAGGTGGGAAGGCATAAACTGTCAGGGCCTTCCAGCTGAAAGAAAGGGAGTCCACCCTCCAGGCTTGTGGGTGGTATTCTCTTGAGCAGAATTTCTTCAGTTGGTGGTTGAGTGGGGAGGTGAACAGGTCTATTTCTGGCATTCCCCATTTCTTTGTTATGGTTTTGAAGATATCTGGATGCAGCATCCATTCGTGAGCATCCGTGGTAGTTCTGCTTAATTTGTCTGCTAGTGAATTCTCTTTTCCTGGTACGAATCTGGCCTGCAGTTGAATGTTGAGATTCAGGCCTAGGTTCCACAGCTCCATTGCCATCCGGCATAAAGGGTAGGAATGCGTGCCTCACTGTTTGTTGATGTACCACATGACTGTGGTATTGTCCGTCCTTATCAGCAGGTGTCCTTGCTGAAGAAATTATTTGAATGCCTCTATTGCATGCTTCACTGCCAGCATCTCCTTTAGATTTATGTGTAGATTCAGCTGGTCTTGGGACCATAGGCCTTGGATACACTTGTCTTCCATGTGTGCGCCCCAGCCTAGGTCTGAGGCGTCCGTGGTGATGGTCTGCTTTGGTTGTGGTTTGTGGAAAGGCAACCCTCTGTTGGTCTGGCAGGCCTGAGCCCACCACAGGAATTCCTTTTTCAGGCATGGAATGATTGACATCATGGTTTCTAGACTGTGTCTGTGTTGAGACCATACATTTCTTAGGTACCATTGTAATTTCCTCATATGCAGTCTGGCATGTGGTATCAAGATTATGCAGGATGCCATGTAACCCAGGGCCTGCAGGACTTTCCTTGCAGTAAGCTGAGTTTGTCTTGTCAATGCCGTGAAGTAGACTGGAAGTTGTTTTTGTTTTTCTTCTGTGAGAAAAGCCATCTGAGTTATTGTGTCCAGTTCTGCACCCAAAAATGTTATCCTTTGGGATGGCACTAGTCTTGACTTCTGTATGTTGACTGTGTATCCCAAAGCTTGCAGCAGTTGTATGACATAGGCCAAATCCTTTATTATTTTTGTCTTGTTGTCCGCTTGTATTAGGCAGTCATCCAGGTATGGGTAGATTTGAATTGCCTGAAGCCTGCAATGTGCAATTACTGATGCCAGGCATTTCGTGAATACTCTGGGCGCAGTAGATAAGCCAAAGGGCAATGCTGAGAATTGATAATGCTCTGATCCTGCAAGAAATCTGAGGTGTCTTCTGCAATCTGGTCATATAGGGACGTGCAGGTATGCCTCCTTGAGATCTAGAGTCACCAGCCAAGACTCCTTGCCCAACATGGGAAGAAGTTGCTGTAGGGTCAACATCTTGAATTTTAGTACAATGAGATATGTGTTCAGTGCGGACAAGTCAAGAATAGGCCTCCATTGAGTTTCTTTTCTTGGCACAAGGAATAGTCTGGAGTAAAATCCTTGGCCTTGTTCCATAGATGGTACCTTTTCTATTGCTCTCATCCTTAGTAAGTTGATGACTTGTTTTAGAGCCTCTGACTTCTGGCTTGGTAGAAGGTTTGGCATTCCTCTCTTTTTTGGTAAAGTGTGGAAGTGAAACCTGTAGCCTTTGTCTGTTGTTTGCAAAGTCCATTTGTCTCCTGTAATGCAATGCCAGTTTTTTGAAAATAAAGCTAACTTTTCGCCCAAGGGTGCTTCCAATTGTTCCCTGGTAGGCGGAATCAGAGCCAAGTCATTGTGTCTGTTCTGTGGAAGTGGTTGCAGTCGCAGCTGTGGAGGCACTCCTCTGGTTATCAGGTTGCCACTGATGGCCCCTGTAGGCACCCCTTGATTGACCTCTGCCTCTTGGGCGTCTATCTCTGCCTCTCTGTGCTCTGGTGGTGTCTGGAAAGGACCAATTCTTTGAAGGCCAATTTCTGCTGAACCTCGGAGGTTGGACCTGCAGAAAATCCTTGACTGTTTGCACAGATTTTGCTTTTTCTTCCACTTTCTTTAGTACCTCCTGTGCAGGGGAGCCAAATAAACTTTGTTTCTCCATAGGGGCATCTAGGAGTTTAGACTTAACATGGTCTGGCAAGGATTGCTCTTTTAGCCAGGCATGCCTTCGAATCACTGCTCCAGTCATAGCTGATCCAAATGAAGCCTCCAGTGCATCATAGCCACATTTTAAAAAATGATTACTGACCTGCTGAGAATTGTGTACCAACTCCTGAAGGGACTTACGGTCTAAAGGTTCAGGAGAGGAAAGCTTTTTATTCAGTTGATCTAACAAAAATTCCTGGTACTGTATCATGTGAAATTGACAGTTTAAAGCCCTGGCAGAAAGAGTAGCAGATGTATAAACTTTTTTACCCCATCTCTCTAATGCTCTTGATTCTCTTTCAGAGGGTAGGGGGTTTTTGGCAGAGGCAGCTGCAACACCCTTGGGGCCCTGAGAAATGGTTTCTGGGTCTGCAGCGTGGGCCTTATACAAGTGGAAATGAGAATCCGGGACCCTGTAATATCTGTCAGGTTTGGCAGGGGCCGGGGGAAGAGAATCAGGGGCTGAACAGGCATCATTGTATGCATCATCAACAACTGAAAGTACAGGTGGTATGGCTAGAGGCCTATGCTGTGGTAAGTGTAAAAAAGTCCTTAGCCTTTTCCTAGAATCAGAAAAAACCTGACCCTGCCATTGGAAATGTTCCCTCATTGAATGTAGAGTTTCCCCAAATGAAAATTCTTCTGGGGGGGAGGCAGAAGGAATGGAGTCTTCTGCATCCGAATCCTCATAAGGTGAGTATGGTCCTTCCTGATGGTCTGATAAATCTGATCCATCCGAGGAATAGTCAGAGGAAAGAGGTTCAGGGGGTTCAGTCCTAGGCCTTTTTTCAGGAGGGGGTTGTGAGGCCCTGTCTGGGTGAGGTTGGGATCCCCTGATCAAAGAAATAAGGTCCTCCGCGAGGCTGAGAATCTGAGAACTTGAGGAAGGTCTGTGAGGGGGAGCTTTTGAAGGTAAGGCCTTGGAAAGTTTAGCTGCTTTAGCCCTGGAGAAGGCCTTAATAGATTAGAAGCAGGGGGTCTAGCTGCCCCACGTGCAGGAGTAGAAATGTCCAACGGAATGGTGTCGGACAATTCTTGTGTGCCTGCTTCTTCGGTAGGAATTTCTGTAGCCGACTCAGCCGGGGCCTCTGAGGCCTCGGTTGTCGGAGGCATGCTTGCGGCCGAAGGAAGAACCGAGGACTAGGTTTCAGCCGAAACCGAGACACTCGCGGTAGGCCTAACTGTGGTTTCAGCCGAAACCGCGGACCGTGAGTGTCGGTCCTTTTCCTTGCGTTTTTAGCTAAATGAGTAGTCGGAGTCTCCGACGGCATTTTATATGCAAAAGTGGGACCAAAAAACTCTTCTGCAAACTTCGACCGACGTCTAAGTGTCCGTCGGTTGAAGGAGGCACAGGCTAAACAAGCTGATACGTCGTGGTCGGGGCCTAAGCAAGGCAGGCAGTAAGAGTGGAAATCCTTATGAGGTATTTGTTTCCCACAAGTTAAACAATTATTTACTTTTTCTGACATCAGCTGAGGCAAGAAAGAGTCCCCAATGGGGTACTTAGCTTTTTTAGAAGTCTTCGGTAGCTGAAATCTCTGGATCTGACCGACCGGCACTTGCGAACAGCTTCTGCTTTGGGCACCGCGTGGCAAGAAAGACTGAGGAAAATGGCGTCGGCTGATGCCTTTATACCCCAGGAGCTATGACATCGGGTGAAGTGCGACATCAGCCGAGGCCAGACCCAGACTTTGGAATCCGGCCGACTGAGGGCTGCCTGAGGTAGGACAACCCATATGTTATGACTGCAGATGCATCCTTGAAGGACATCAGAAATTACATATTCATATCTGATACTACCTGTCTGCTTAACATACCCACTATGACACAATGAACAGGCAGAAAACAGTTCTCATGAAAAATTAAAATACATCATGGCCATAGTCCACTGTACCACCATATGTGATGTATGTCAGCAATTAAAACTATAACAATAAAAAACAAATGTCTATCAGCCTGCACATTCCTGTGAAAATCATAGCAGAGAGTAAACTGAAACTGATGTGCACATCTGCAATCTAGGATCACATCCTGTCCACATGTGAGTTCTGCTTATCAGAATATAAGAATAAACATGTATTAGCATACATTGAAGGTCTCATTTTAAACACAATTAAAGATAAAATAGCACAAACATTACCAAGTAGCACAATTATAATCAACAGATTTGCTGCTACTGAATGGCTCCTCATGCACACAATGCCTTCCCTATGTCACTTTATATATACTTATGGACATGTCCAATAACAGAACATGTCAGGGAGAATGCATTAATCACACAATGTGAGCAGCTTAATCCAGGAATGCATAACATAGTTTACCAGTGGAAATTATGACATGACATGACTTGAACTGTTGTTTATTGGCCATCATTAAAGACGTCAAGCATAAGGAAAGCAAGCACATGTAACATATTGTAACACTTGCAGAGAAGCATGCCCTGACACTGCCTCATCCAACATTCATATAAATGTAATTTTAGAAAAAAATTGGCAAATGGTAACAGGATATTAGTATTGGAACTGCACTGTTTCATAATAATGTCTGCCTTAGTAAACTGTCATGCTGTGTGTGTGTAACAGGATATCACTATTCCATTATTTTTCCCTTGTATGTGTTCTCTGAGCAGTTATGTCTGTGTGAGAATGTCAAATGTAGTCCACGTGTTTGTGTATGTAACTAGTCATAGGAATAGCCACTAATTAACATTGCCATAATGAAGACAGTGAGATGACAATAATGTAGAAAATATGAAAGCCATATGACAAACAGCTGAGCCAGGCAGCATGGTGATTGGCTGGCACTACATCAATTTAAGGAATACAACACTACCAAATATTAGTAATGATCAATCATAAACACAGTCACAGCCTGTAACATAGGAGAATCTAGTACATTTTATACAAAAATTGTCTGACTACATCTGTATGCATGACCTACCTACATTTATTAGCAATCACTACCCTACAAAATGCCAATATCCTGATGCTACATGTGCATTATGAAATGGTGCAAAGAAATGCCTATGTGAACAAGTATCCCCAAACAAAGGATGCAAGTATTTTTTATCAAAACCATCAAAGGTGTTATAGGCTGATGCAATACCAATGTTGAAATGAAGAGCATGCCGCAAAACCTACCAATGACAGTGTGAACACTGGTACGGAAGACACACATTCAGTATGTGAATAGGCAGGCTATGCTCAACAAATCAGTCACTGAGAACCATATCGACACATACAAGTAGCATTATAA
Organism: Protopterus annectens; assembly: GCF_019279795.1. Taxonomy (NCBI): domain Eukaryota; kingdom Metazoa; phylum Chordata; order Ceratodontiformes; family Protopteridae; genus Protopterus; species Protopterus annectens. The sequence continues at coordinate 275,904,513 of NC_056736.1, read as the reverse complement.
ACAGCAGGCAATACACTATAGACTTGCATGTGAAACACCTACCTCAAAATCAGTGTGACAGTTACATATAACCAACTGTCATTCCAGAGGGATTGTTATGGGTTTTGTCCTCATCACCTGCAAAAAGAAACAAGCAACTATGAATGATGTAGTCCTCAAATAGTGATTTACAGGTTCTAAATTTCTTTCAGTTGAACAGCATCAGAAATTCACCATATACACATTTTCTAATTTTACACACAGTCTTTTACATGTTGAAGCAGAACTGAACACAGATGGAGAACCTAAGATTCAAACCTGCAACTCTAAACTATGTCAACAATATAACTTTGACAACTACCTGCCTATCTAATCCATCATGCTTGAGAGTATATGATGCAAATGCAGTGAAAAGACTTGGGGTTATGAATGTGCAGGGATGGGTTACTAATATGGATCACAGCTTAGGATTTACAGACAGAACAATGCTCTGGGCATTTAAAAAAATAAGTTAGAAGAATGAATGCATGTCAGCACAGTGGTCACAATCAATAACAGTAAATGAAAACCTTCATCCCTCAGAGAGTGGGACAATGTCATGTATCACATAGCTGTTGTTAATAGACAACTACAAGGTGTTGTAAATCAGGGACACAGTAATGTATGTGCAGGACTACTTGTAAAGATTAATTGGCAAAGTACACATCACAGATCAAATGCATACTGTATTTCACTGTTTTGTATTACAACTGTCTAACAATCTGTACAATTGCATATGGGAAATTACTGCATGTCCTTGATGCAGATGCCAACACCTGTAAGCTTACATGTAAAGTACACACCACTCCATTAAGTTATGATAATTTTTCATAATGCACACATTTTCCATAAATGAATCAATCTAAAGAGATACATTTGATAATGAGTAATGTTAACAGGTCTATAATGAGTTATTATTCTCCAAACCAGCAAAACTTAACAGCACACAAAGACAGATTTAAGGAGTTTCCATATATCTTGCAGGTGACTCCATATACTCTTTGGTGTATGTACGGAAAACTACAGATGTTGATATTATCCATATGTTGCTATGTAGTAAGTATTCCTTTTGCTGTTATGGATATTTACTCACTGATGATTCTTAAAACAAGTATTAAAACTACTGGATCAATAAAAAAGGATCTGTACTATCTGTGGCCTGCTTACAGATCCTGAGGATTTCCAGTGCTTTCCATAAGTTGTTCAATTGATAATTTACAGATACTCTGCTGATGTGGATGGCATTCATTACTCAGTAATGATTGTGTTGATATAAGGTCATCAAGTATAAAATGTCATATGACAGATTGTTTTACAGTAGCACTTGCATTACAGCTAGAGCGATCACACATTTCTGTTGTACACATATGTTTATGTACCATGCTAATGCGAAATGCATACAGACTGTGGTGCCTGTGGCGGGGTGCTGTTGTATTAGTGTCGCTCGTCTAGTCAGGATACAATAGATGAGACATTGTGGGTTGTGTTCAAGCAGCTTTATTATGTACAAACACATCAGGATTGAGACTTAATAACTTTAACTTAGACATATAAACAAACTGGCTATTACCCTCATACATGCTCACTTTCTGGCTGCACTCTCAAAATGGCACTGAAGATAGCACGTGCTGACTATTTATATGCACGTTCAGTCCTTGAAACACTTCTTAAATATATATGGCACACACACTCTGTTCTGCAATTTGGACCTCCATTCCCCAGATAGCCACTGTAAGGGGTTTGAATTCCACAGACAGCTTCTACAGATGTCACAAGTTATGTTTCTTTTCCAAGTGTTATGGATGCAGCAATTGTTGTATTGTTTTATATATCACAGTCACAGTGAGTATTTTATAGAAATTTGCATTGTACAGGAATACATAGTGTTTACAGTGGCTGAAGCTGTCCACATGATCATATATATAAGTGGGCCTCCACTTGAATCTGAACATATGAATATCACTATCTTTCATATGACAAACAGATCAAGGATCAAAAATTTCTCGCCACAGGAGAACTAGATTATAATAGATGCTCTGCAACAACATGGACAGAGACTCCTTGGATGGGCAGGGAATGCAATATGGAGGAATGAAACTCGGGCCGACCTCAACAACATGATTAATGTGGTGGGAGGTCACAACAGATCCTGTGAGGCCTGTCGCCAGTGCTGCTCTGACACGATCCCCAGTGCAGCCAACAGGGTATGACAGTATGAAAGATCAAGGGATGTCACCAGTGCTGACCCACCATTGACCCCTATTTCTTGAATCCCTGAATACGTCAAGTGAAGAGCGCCACATACCCAGGGTGGGTTAGAAACAGGTGTGTCAGGCCATACATCTATGTGTTACTTTGCATAACATCGATGCCTATAGAGTAAATTATCACATATTGCTGTTGCAAACATATTCATGTATTGTCATTTTTGTTTTTCAGCAGCAGAATTTCATCGTGCACATGGGTCCTCACAGGGTAATGATGATCAATGTAAGTGTAATGACATGTACCCATAAAACTGCAGTACAGACATTGTTTGCCTTAATGTTCACAGGTCCATCTACTTCTGCACAACAGCAGAAAACAGCAGGTGAGTGTCTCCATACAGTGTTACTGTGACCACTATCTGATATTGCCTCAGCCTCATGTCACACCACTGCTGTTTACCATCATGTTGATATTTCCCTAGCATTATAAACTACAGGTACATCCTCTGGGGTACAAGCCATGAAGATACAACTACAGACAGGCCAGGTATGTTACCACAACATGTTCATAGGTTGAAGAAAGGTGTAGCAGACCTGTGTTGCCTGACATTAATGTGACTGTTTCTCTACACAGGGACATCTGGCAAACAGATGCATCATATGTCACATGAGTATCAGCAGCCCCTGTTACTGTGTCGTATATGTCATTATGTCACTGTTCCACTATCTGCATGCCTGACTGTGTTGTCTTTCTATTTACTTTACCATTGCAGGATCTGCAGTACAATACGTGAACTCACAACACTGGGAGTCTGACAGTGGTATGCTATTACCTATCTTTCATACATATCATTGCTGTTACTCCTGCTGTTGTCCTCCATTAATGCTTTGTCCCTCTACCCCTTCATAGGACAGACTACATCAGTGCACTAACAAGTGGTATGTCCATGTAATACTTACTGTATGTTTTAATGCCATTGGATTGGTCCATGCTGGCAATGATGTGATTAATAATACTATGTTTATGACTTTGTTTCCCTACAACAGTTGCATTTCATCCCTGTCATCCAGAACTGTCTTCCCATGAGGATTTGTCAGGTGTGCATTATGGTTGTATTGCTCACCTATGTCATGTATGTTGGATATGTAACATAATTTTCAACTCCCTGCTATAGAGATTCTGTGGCCCATACACTGACAAGACCTCATGGTAAGTCATTACTATCTGTGACATTGCAGTGAGATATATGTGTGCTATGTCTTTAATGATATACAGCATGTGATGTAAGCATGTTCTTCTAATCTGTGTCAAGTGACTGTTATTTTAGTGCATCAAGTGATTTTATCCTCCATTGACCTATCCACTGATCCCAGTATGTGATCTGATGTATCTCAGTATGGTAGCATGGTCTCTGACACACAGGACACTGACAAGGTGTTTCAGTCTGGCCCAGAGTGTGACAGTCACATGGATGTGGCAGTAGCCTCACGTGTGGTGGAAAACTTGCCCAACCATTTTGACAATGAGAGGACATCAGATGGTGGACAGGATGAAGCCTGTGGACAACAGACTGATGTTGAGACTGCTGCTGATGTTGACAGTTCCCCACAACACACTGATAGTGCCCAGCACAGTAGACATAGGCATGCAGCTGATGTGTATGGGCATATGTCATAGGGTGTCCTCCTACTCCTACAAGCAAATGAACATTCCCAATAACATCATGGATCTGACATTTGTGCACTTGCCCATGCCACAGATTGTGTTGCGCACCAGCTGGGTGTGCTGCATGAAGGACTTGAGTGCAGACATGGTGAGGTAATGGTGTCATTGGCTGCAAAGAATGAAAGTGTGTTATCTGTGGCACTGTCAGTAGAATCACAGACCTTGACAGTACTACAGCAGTGCCATAGTACAAGCAGGGTCTGCATGCCCTGACTGTGCATAGCTGATTGCCACATGGGAGAGGCAGACTTCCTCTCAGCAGAACAAACCTTGCCCATCGGGCATTAATATCTATGCTCCAAAGTGCACAAACTTCTGCTGCTGGTCCATCTAATATGGGCTCAGCAGTCATAACTAGACAGTCAAGTCACAGTCATGATCCTTCCCACAGTGCATCTCCACATGCTGGCATCACCCCATCAATCTTCTCTGTGAAGCAACCTGGACTAAGAATTTCCATAAGTGGTAAGGGTACACCAGACTGTGGTGTGAGCTGTCAGTGTGGGCACACTGACAGTTGATCCACTCTGTCCAGCAGAGTCAATTTCACTCCATGGTGATGATTGCTGTCTAGAACACTGACAATTTCATCTGTCTGCATTCATTGATAAGGCTGATGCCACAGGAGTCCAACAGTTTTACTCACCATAACTGACTCCATTTATTACACTAGTTTATCCATATTTTACATTGATATATTTTTGCTTGTGATATTGACAACAGTTCTGCAATATATCCTGAGCTGTTTTCCTGTCTGCATCTTTTTACAGTGGGCAGATAGGAATGTGTTTCACAGATATCTGTCCCTTATTGCCTGCCATACATAGATGCACCCATATGGGTCTGTATGCATACCCATGTCATTTGTGCCCTGAGTTGATGATCCCTGTTGTGATAGATTAGTATGTGTTTATACTGATATATATTATGATTATGGCATTAAGTCTGATGCTCAGTATGTACATCTGCTGGGTACTTGCCATTAGATACAGTCTGTGCTGCTGTGGTGGGGGAACACCTGAATATCGATGTTTAAGTTATGTATTTTTGTATGCGTGGCTTTTCATGACTCAGAGTTGTGTGTCAGACATTGCCATGTTGCCTGAGCCTGCACTTGTGGTTGCCCCCTCCATCACCCACTTCTGTCTCTTCTGCACCCTATGTTCTCCTGCTCATCTGATATCTGTGAGATGTCATCTTCAGACATCTTGGGTTCTTGGAGTAGTTCATCCACACCTGCAGATGGAAGACTGCCATGCACTGCTGTTAGCATGTTGTTTAGCATGGTGCACATCATTATCATCTGTGCTGCCTTCTCAGGTGCGTAGTACAGTGCACCCCCAGATATGTCCAGACATCAGAACCCAGTTTTCAGTATACAAACACATGCTCTATGGTATTTTGCGTTGTTCCATGCACTCTATTAGGCCTACTCTACAGGGGTTAATGGCTTTCTATATGGAATCACTAGTCATGGCTTAAGTGGATAACCACAGTCCCCTGTTGTGGGGAGTAAACACATATGTTGCCAACATGGATATTGCTGAGAGGGATGTCCTTAGCTTACATCCTAGCTGTGTTCCTGTACTTACCCAACAGTATTCCCTCAGGTATTTCACCTTGCTGGAATGCAACCCTCAGGCCACTTTCCCTCCATATGGCAGCATCCTGGACACTTCCAGGGTCTTTTGCCATAATATTTGTTATGCTGCCATCTGCTGCACATATGAACTGGCAGTTCAGAGATGGCCACCCCCTTCTGTTAATATATATGTATGTTTCTGGATGAACTGGGATCTTGATAGGGATGTGGATGCATCGTAATGGAACTTGTACACAGCAGTTGGCCACTCCATTGGGCTAAATGGAAAGTGTATTTAGACATCCACCTTGTTGCACATTGCTGCCATTGCTGCCAAGAATTTTGACAGGATACTGGCAGCTGTCTGTGGCACTCCTACAGCATCCCCATGTGTCTTTGGAATGTCCCAAATGTAAGTACAGCCAGGCTGAGATACACTTTTATTTCAAGTGAGATGGGGTTGCCTCGCAATGTCTGTACAGACATGTATAAGGCACACATGTTGCACACAGCCTGCTCCAGCTGTCTGTCTAGGCAGTACCTGTTAATTATTTGTTGAGCAGACAGTTAGCTTAGTTACAGCCTTGCTCTATCTCTAGCTGTCTGCCTTCTAGACCACACAGACACATCCTCCTCCATGGCTTGCAGTACTGCATACTGTTGCATTTTATTCACTGCAGGTATTGTTTTTGTTTTCTTTTTTTTGTTGTTGTATTATGGATTATGTTGTATTCCATGGTAATAGCTTCTGTTCCTTGTGATGTGGTGTGTCTTACTCCAAGGATTTTGTTGGTATTGCGGTTTGTCACATTTAAGTTGCACTGGGCATGTACAATGTGTTTTGGAATTTGACAGGCATGTGTGGAATCTGCAATTATCCTACTCTGAATAGTTAAGTATTCGGACTGCTTGCACTGTATATTCTGAAATTACATATGCATCTGGTGCAAGTCTTCTTTCAGTGTGCTGTGCTGTCTGCTAATAGCTTTTGGAATCTGGCCCACTATTAACTTATCCAAGCACTTGTATATTTTTGCCTATCTGCCTAGTTCCCTTCGGTATCTTTCTGAACCCATAACTATCTCTGTGTCTCTCTCACCAGGTTGCAAGCCAAGATGAATATTTTGTTAAGTTGTACCTTATAGTCAGTTAATGCAAAGGTTATTTGCTACTGTATAGCATGACTAACATTATGAGATGATTTGGAAAAAAAATCTCCCTACTATACAAATTCACAATTCTGTTCTGTAAAATGGCAAATAAAACAATTGTACTCAGCATGATTAAATTAAAACAAAGCAAGCAAACAAAGCAACCATTTATAAATGATAGTGCTCTAGCTAGAAATTGCTTGGGTGGGTCACACAGATTGCATTAGTGGTGCAAGCACACATGCATGACTTGTGTTGTGCACGATTCTCAGTGAAGTGTGAAGAACAGCACTGTAGCAGAAAGTCAAATGAAGATCACGTGGGAATGAACATGTTTGAGTACACATATGGTGTCTGAGATAACAGGAAGCATCTTTAAAAATATAGCTACCATTGATAAGCAGGAAATAGAGGTCTCTGAAGACATCTAGTGGCTGTTTATGTTTATTAACGACTACAGTAAGGCAATGTTGTATTTTTTTCACTCTCCATGAAATACACTATCCCCACTGCTTCTTCAAAATATGCAGTATTTAATACTCTAGCCAGTCCTTGAAATTTGCCAGCCTTATGCTTATTTACAGCTTGAAGTACTGACATAGTGTAAGCCAAATTATTATAGAGTTTTAGTTTATTTCCTATGGAATGTTCTGCTCTATTGCTGACAAACAGTTAATGCTGGCACTGGGTAGCAAAGGGTGTAAGACATAGTGATGTCATGAAGGGAGCAGTTGAGCAAAGGGTGTAAGACATAGTGATGTCATGAAGGGAGCAGTTGAAATGAGTGTCATACTATTCCAGGCTTATTAAGAGCTGTATATCACAACAGTAGATATTTGTGCTTTTAAAAGCATTAGCAAAATTAGCCAATAATGCAAGTATTAGAAAATGTTAATGATAATACTAGTGCCAGTAAATTGTGCAGAAATATTCCCTAGCACATAAGACTTATTTCATTTAATTATTTGTGGGAAAATAAAGAAATACATTTCTGAAACACAGATACTTTAACAAAGAGAAATGCTACCTGAAATGTCATTAATTTTGTGAAACATGCTTTTGGTTGCCTACTTCATGGCTAGGCCTCTGATTTGCTCCACAGTGGAATTGCTGGAGGTTCCTAGGGCTCATTTGTAGACCTCAGGAATTGGGGCTTTTCGCCACCAGATCATTTATCTCTGGAACCTCCTACCATGTGCTTGAGGAAAGGCCAAGAAGTATCTGTTTTCAAAACGTCCCTAAAACAAATCTTTTTGATTTAACATATAGTTGATAAATAATTTTATCCAAACTTATTTTATTGTCCTAGTTTGTTCAATCATTGTTATCCTGTTTTGAATTGCTCTACTGTCCCACCAGGTCACCTACTGTTTAAATCATGTTTCTAGTTTTGACTGGCTTCTCCTTGTACGTTTTACCCAGCATATTCACTTATTCATTTTACCATATTTGTTCCTTTGTTGTTTATTGTCATTCTGTTATTTGTTTTTATTTGTCTTGATTGATATTGTGTCTGGGAGACAAGCACTTAAATAAACCTAAACTTGAATTTGAGCTCTTAAGTCTATGTCCCAATCTTTTAAATTAGTTATACTTAAACTGTTCAGTTTGGCTATGGACTGATTAAAAGTATTACCCAATAACCTAGGAAATGCTCACTGATACAGTAAGAGCAAGCAGGTCTTTTATCACTCTGAGTGTATACAAAGTATAGTCTATGATGGGATCCTTGCTGATAGTGATGTAGCATAGCAATAGCATAAAGGGAGACCATGGTCAAGTGACGTTAAAGACATACAGGTAGGTGCATGCGTGGATGGGTGTGCCTTCTTTGAAGGTTGGGCATCGGGCTGGCACCTCAGCACTGTAAAAATCCACTGCCAATCATTAGCGGACCGGAGTTTCGCTGCGGGGAACCCTTACCAGGAAAAGCCAAAAGACATTACTATGTGTTAAAACACAAAGTGCAGACACCAACTAAAGAGACCTTGACATCATATCAAATGTTAATCAAGAAGTGAACTGCAGTGTGAATAGGCAATAAGAAAAGTTCAGGAAATCTTGAGATACATAGTAAGAAGCATCTCTTGTGGAACAGTTAAGACAATTTGTTCATGGCACTGAGAGATGCATTTTGTTTGCATCTTTACAACATTTTTTGCAATATGGCTTAATGACATATTGTCACTTTAGACATGCTTATGTTGTATGTGAATGAATGTTCAGATGATCTGGAATTCACATTTTTTCATGCTATATCAGAAGTTTATTTTTTGGATCTATTTATTTTTAAGGTGGTTCATTCCAAAAGATTCAGCACTAGGATATATACTAAAGTTGGTAGTAGTGGTTTGTTATTATGCAGCATTATGCACCAGCTGGGTTTGCAGAAAAGTATTATCAAAGGACAAAATTATTAACAGCAGTAGATTAAAAGTAAATGATGAAGAGTTTGAGAAACAAATTAAGTTATTGTGTAAAAAAAATGGAGAGAAGTTGTCCTATCAGTGTGCTAAGTGAAGCTATTGGTTTGGTACAGTATATAGAAATGACAAATTTAAGTGAAGAGTGGTGTGTGGACATGGTCTTGATCAATGGAACATTTATGCAAACAGGAATCTAGCCATTATTTTGTTATTAATGCTAGGTACTGAATCCAGTAAAAATATTGTGAGAAACAACTGGAGAATTCTGGTAGGTTTTGATGAAATATCCAAAACAGTTGATGAATCTCCATGCTCCATTACCAAGATTCTGAAACATTATTTAATTCAAAGGGCAATGGGTCCACACAGTGTAATAAGTAGCAAAGCACCTTTCAGCATGGCTTTTCATACCAATGTAAGTGCATTAGATTGACTAGTAAAAGATGTGAGACAACACACAAAAGTTGTTTTTCTCCTGGACATTTTTAATCTAAACATCTGTCTTTGTTATACTTCTTTTCCCACTCTCTGGAAGACAGCATATATCTTTCCTCTTCTTAAGGCTAAGTCTCCTGTTCACACATCAGACATCCGTCCAGTGTTCTTCCTACCAAATGTTGCTAAACTAGTAGAAAAAGCTGTGCACTGTCAAGCATCTGTATATTTTAATGACCTACCATGTCCTTTCCAGATTCCAGTATGGCGTCACATCTGGGAGAAGCACCTAGACTACACTTGAACAGATTTAGTCCTGTCATGGACAAGGGTCTGATTTCTGGAACTCTATTTACTGATATTACCAAAGTTTCTTAGCTCTGTCAATCATGCCCTTCTCCTAAACCCTGTGTTTTACCCATTTCTTTAATGAAGTTATCAACTTATTCAAGGCCTATTTATCCACTATATCTTATGGTTTACAGGCTAGTTCCAAGCTCTCATCCCCTTATTTTTCTCTACTGAAGTGTACTTGAAGCATCTATCTTGGGGCCAGTTCTCGTCTTTTATTAACTGTTTGTTACCAGATATCCACTTAAACATTTTTTTTGTATGTTCTACTATGAAATGCCTACTTCCCAAAAGCTGATGTGATGAAAGGATAAAAAAATGCCTGAAATTAAAAAAGGGTGAAGAAAATCATTTTACTTGTCTTTTTTTTTCAGGTTGCAAGCCGTTCTACCCCTCCCAAACTTATATAAACCAACTCCATGGCTGCACTAACCTGAAGAAGGGACGAATCTCCCAAAACAAGTGAATCGTTGCTGGTAAACACTTAGAAAGCACACCAGCAATGATTAGCTATGGGAAACAATGACTGGTGTTATCTCATTCATCTTTTTTTTCCTCATACTATTGACTCTCAAGCAATTCTACCTCAAACATGTGCAAGGGAGCTTTTTTATGGTTCAGTATGCTGATGATTCAACCCTTATGTAATCATCATCCATAGATATTATTAAAGCCCATCATCAATAAATATTGTTAAAGCTGACCTTCTTCAGGAGTTCTCCTGTCCTGATAAGAAAAGAAATACCCTGTAGTTAAAAATGGTGCAGAGCAAAAGGCATGTTCTGTAGCAGCAAAGCCAGATTAAAGCCTCTCACTCTCACTAATATATTCTCTCCCATCAACAACATTCTATTGAACTAGGCCACATCTTTACACAACTTGACCTTCATCCTCATCATACCCTTTTCCAGGATCACCCATGCTATCCAAGTTAAAAATGAAAGTAATTACCAGCTATGATGATAGGAGGTACTGCCAGCCATGTCAGGGAGATGTAGGGCAGTGGATGTATGACTTCTGCCAGAGCAGCTAGCTGGAAATTTGTAAATAATTATATGTCATTTGTATATCAAGCCGATTTGTAGAGATGCTTGAGCTGAAAATGTATTTGTGAGCTTTGCTTGTATTAATTGTGTTAAAATGCATCAGCAGTGCACTCTGATGAAATGAAGAAAATTGTACATGTATTATGCTAACTGAATTAAATGTATATGCATTAATAGAGGACAATGGCACAGCAATGGTTAACCAGCTGGCTTATTTTAAGAGAAATAATGGAAATGTAAATGAGCTGTTAAATCACTGAATGTCATACAACAGTGCTGAGTAGGCTCAGAGATGGTAGGTCTGGTAGCAACCATTATCTGTTAGCTTTTGTAAAGAAGGGGGGATGTGTTGTAAATGTTTTTGGCTCCTAGGCATTGCCATAAAAGCTCTAAATGTGTACTGTAGCAGTCTTCTAAAGTCCTGTCTCAAACTTCAAAAGGAGATATTGTAGGGAGCTACAGTCACGTTACCAGATGAGGTCATTATGTAAGTCATCTTGGATATTATATTCTACATGGAGTAATCTCAGAGTATAGAGTATTCTGTTTGGGAGCCTGATTTGAAAGACTGCTCATGTATTTCATCCTGCCTTGCCCAATAAATTTATTAGGGAACAGTAAAATTCTTTTAGATTCACTCAGAAATATAGTGAAGCTTAGATTAAATATTGTTTTTTCTTTATTTGTCTAAGTCTCTCCTTCAAAGTTTTTTTCAATATTTCCTGTGATCTGAACTCTGTGGTTTATTGTGAATATATATTCAGTATTTTCATGTTCTTTTATTATTTATTATTACATATATATATAAATTTTATTGTGGCTGGTTCTTGTAGAGAGCATCTAACCTTTGAGAGCACTTGTATTTATTTGGTGATACTGTGTGGGCCACTCCAGAAGGCATAGTACCCTTGGTGAACTAATACCATTTGTATTAGTATTAATATTGTACAGTATAATTGGACACCATTTGTTAAGGGCCATATAGTAGCTGATTGTGAAGTGTCTGGTGGCAGTGATAACTACCTTATACTCTGGGCAGAAGGGGTCACAGCAAGTAAACCTGTGCCAGCTTTTCCCAGGTGTGTGTGTGTTTGAAAACTAAGTCTCTCAGTGTGTATGTGTCAGCTACCTTGGGCAGGGATGCAAAGCACTGGGTTTACAGAGAGGGTGCTGGAGGACTTGACTTGGGCATTCAGCTGATGACCTAACCCTACAGCTGTACCAGTGGGGAGTCTTATTGGATATCTGGGGAGAGACAGACATAGAGACATCCAGACCCCAGGTTGAGTGTGTTCCCTGTGTGCTGTTAAGGCAAATTGTACTTGATGTAGAGAGGTCTGTATCTGGAAATACTGAGTGTATCTATTTGTATTTCAAGTGCATGTCCCTCTCCAGTGTCAGTAGTGAGGAATCAGGCTCCTTAATTACTGGCCCAGCATGCAGATGACACATACTGGTGCCAATCATATATTGGTGGCAGTGGTGGGCATCACATTTTAATTGGTGGCAGTGGTGAAACCAAACCATCACATGCTCACATATTGTTGAGTAATGATGTGGATATTGAATTCCTGTAGCCTGTAAACAGTGGTCATGTAAGAAGGTGTTTGTACTTTCTAGCAGCCACACGGTAGACATTCAGAGTTTCATACCACAATAGTTTTATTTATTTATATTTTCTTAGCTTAGTTAGTCAGGGAGGGGCAAGCAAGGATATCAGCATAGGATAATGGCAAGCTGACAAGCAACCAGTTGGCTGAGATGTGCCAAGCCAAAGGAATAGGGCATGCCAACCTAATGAAAGGGGAAATTATTGCAGCTTTAATCATATCACTGACCAGCAACTAGGAAGACAGCCAGACTGACTTTGGGGATGTGCAGCTCCCAGAAACAGGATAGTTCAACTTTTCCTCAGAGGACTTAAAAATCCATCTGGAGTTAAAGAGACTTGAACTGGAGTCCAAACGTTTGGAATTAAAATCAGCAGAGGGACTGTGGCATTTTGAGGTCAAAGTAGACTCAGCAGAAAGACTACAGCTCTTGGAAGCCAAAGAAAATGAGAGGTAGAGGCAACATGAAAAGGAAATGCTGACTCTTTGCCAGGGTCATGGAGGTAATGGGGAAGGGAAGAATTGTACCCCAGAAGCAATAAAGGTCAGTAAACTTCTCCCTAAGTACCAAAAAAGTGATAATTTCGATAGTGTTATTATCTATCTGAAAGGGTATGCAAACAGTGTAATGTTGTCCTAGGGCTCTGGGTATATTTCCTCACCCCTTACTTCATGGTAAAGCTGTAACTGTTATTTCTAAATTGTCTGATACGGATTGTTTAAATTATGATCAAGTTAAGTACTGTTTATTACAATGTTTTAAGTTAACACTGGAAGTATACAGAAAAAAGTTTTGTGAGCATGCATGCAAGGCAGATGAAAATGTATGTGATTATACTGCTGAACTAAGCACTTATTTTCATAGGTGGATGACTGGGTGTCAGGCATCACTTTTAAAAACCTGACAGACCTTTTGGTGATGGAACAAGACCTTAGCACTTTGACTGAGGACAACCAAATCTGGTTAGCAGACAGGGAATTCAACTCTGCAAATGAGTTGGGGAAAAAGGAGACCTATATCCAGCAAGCAGGGAATCACTGCACAGGAAAGGGATGCCCAGTGCTGCACATGGATATAAGGGAACCTATGGTGGACAGCCTAAACCACCCCAAAAGAGTCCACCAGGAACAGGGGAAGCCACTGGTTCATGTACATGACCAGTATCAAGGGTTAAATGTTTTAAATGTAACCAGTGGAGCCATGTAGCATATAGATGTCCATGAAGGCAAGGTGGGGAAAAAAGGTGGAGGAACCAGCAAGTGGGAATAACAGAATGCCATTGGTAAGTTGTCTGGAGACAACAGGGGCACCAAACGTATTAGCAGAGTTTATATTCCATCTTGGCAGATGGAAAATAGGCCACTGCCAAGAGAGACACAGCCTCTGATATAAACATTGCGAAGCCTGCAGTGGTTAAAGAGGAGAAGAACTTGCTTGGACAGTCCACTTCAGTGAGACCTTTAGGAGGGATCCCAACCTTGACTGGGAGGGTGGAAAAGGAAGCAAACAAATAGATGTGTTTGAGGATATAAGATGAAACTCAACGAAAGCAAACAAGGGTAGTCCAGAAATGACACACCAGCATGTAGTTCAGGAAAAAAACACTTTAATTTAGTGCATTCGTCAAAAACTAAACTTCATGAGAATACCATGTATCTAGCAAATCAAGTTTAAATACCCTGCCCAGCAGTAATCAAACAATTAAATGACATCATTTCCCCTTGTGAAAAATAATCAACATTTACATATATAATTTAAACAGTACAATAAAAAGGTTGCAGTAAAAAAGTTTTAATATCAACCCTTTAAAACATTAGAAGCTACAATATTAAAACACTTAAGTCATGTTCCAGAATTTTTTATATAAAATATAATGATATAAGCTTCAACAATGAACTTATAGTAATCTTGTCATTCAAACCAGGAAACTGGCAGGCATTAAACTTAATTTGCCATTTGAGTTCAAGGAATTCCCGGTACTCATCAGAGCCCGCCCCCCCCGAAGACCCAGATAAACATGCTCAATGGCACAAAATTTAAAAGCATGTGAAGGGAAAAAAACTAAGATGTTTGTACAAAGCATTTTTTTCATTTTTACATCTGATGTCATATGTATGCTTGTAAACCCTTTGCTTCAAAGCTCTCTTAGTTTTTCCTACATAGAACCTCTCACATGAATCCCACTTAGCTATACAGACTAAATCTCTAGAGTAACAAGAATATTTTTACAAGGTAGTATAGTCCCATAGCCTCTAATGAATAACTTGTCCACATTGAGTATATAAGGACACTGAGAGAATCTCCCATATTTGAAACAACCACCCATTCTCAGGTATATTTCTTTTTCTTTCCAGCAGCCTCTTTATTGAGGTGTCCTTCTTGTACACCACCATCGGTTGACACTCTACCAATTTATTGATACTACTATCTAAGTTAAAAATCTTCCAGAACTTTGATATAATGTGCCGTATGTCAAAGAAGTTCATGGTAAATGGAAGGACCAAGGCCCTATTAAATTTGTTGCTACTTCTCTCAAGGTCCTCCCTTCCACTGAGATGATTAGACAAGAGTGTATGAAAAATGCCAACTTCTCTCTTATTTTTGACTTTGTTATAGATGTTAACCATAAAGTCAGTAGGGTAATCCACCTCCACCTTGACTAGATCAGACGGGCCAGGTGGCTTGAAACCATACGAGGAAGAAAACACATTGGTTCTAATTATTTGAAAAGACCTCCGACTGAATTGTCGTCCAAAAGAGGCCAGCCACTGTTCTGATCTGTGACTGAAGGGCAGGTTTACCTTGAACCAGATGATCAATCATGGAGGCTCAGGTAAGGTGAGATTTACCTTTTTCTGCTTTAGATCAGGGACTTGATTTGCTTTGTCTGTCAGGGGATTTGTCTTGTACAAGTCAGGGACAGGAAGATTGCAGTCTTGTCATAGATCAGGGAAACAGAATAGGTAAGGCAGTTATTCTAGATAGACTGTGAAAAAGAGAAATTGTGGTACCACGTAAAAATAAGAAGGGTTACGTAACATTTCGAAGACTAGAATAAAATGGGAAATAAGTGCACGAAAAGATCCCAAACTCCGCCGTTAACTGAAGATGCGAAATTTATGCAATTACAATGTGCTGATAATGTTAAATACTACTCAAAATGGGTTAATAAATATGAATTTGATGGTAAATTAGAAAACTCCTCACTTGTTAAACTTGTCAAACAGCTTAAAACTGATTCCAGAGGTCAGGTAAAAAAGCAACGTCAATTAGGGATTCCTCAGGCACACAGGTGGATTGAGGAAGCAAACCGTAGGGAACAAAAGAGTAATAATTCAAAAGCAATGTTTTTAGATAAAGAGGACAATAACTTAGTAATAGCATCAGCCCCTCCACCTCCCTTACCAGCATATGAGGCAAGTGAACAAGTTAGTCCACCCCTGCGATATCCTGCTATCCCTGCAAAAGCAACACCGTTTGTTAGAGATCCCGTCGAGACCAGATCTCGAACACGGGCAGGAAACTCAAAAGGGGACATTGAGTTATAACAAACGGGTAGAAGTTCACGATATATGAGTGAAGAAGAAATATACCCACTTATAGAAGTACCTAATCCTCAGGCAGGACAAAAAGGACAGGACCCAACTCTCTTAGTTTACAGACCGTGGACACCGGAAGATATCCAGAAAGCCACTGAGGGAATTCCCCATCCAAAAGTTAATTTTAGAAAATTTTTAGAAGACCTACAAGGCATGAGGTTAAGTTATAACTTAAACGGAGAGGAAGTAGAAAAAGTAGTCAGACAAATAGTGGGACCAGATTGGCACATGACCAGTGGCAACTGGAATCCCCGTGACGCAGAACACAAACCCCTCCCACATAGTAGCGCAGAACTAGACAACAGAGTGAAAGGTCTTACAGACTGAATCTCTGAGAAATGGAAACCTAGGGCAGACTGGACTTGCATTAATCAATGCATCCAACAAGAAGGTGAAACTGTTGACAGATATTATGCTAGATTATTAGAGTGTTTTAATAACCATTGTGGAATGCAGGTTCCTGAAGATCAAACACATGATTCCCTGTATGAGCAGCAGTTAAAGAATGCATTTTTAAAAGGCAGTGTTTTGCCTATAAGCAGCTTTATTACAAAGCACATGGTAGATCATCATACAAGTAGACTACAGTCAATACTTGAATATGCTAGACATGCCGAAAGGCATTTTAACAGTAAAAAGAAAAAGAAAGCCCAAGTATTTTCTGTAGAAGATGGAGCAGACGTTTATGTAGTACGGTCCGGGAAAAAGGGCAAGAAAAATGCCCAGGGAAACAAAACAATCTGATCAATGATCAGAGGACTTTGAAGGGCGAAAGAAAAGGGGGGAGTGCTTTAAATGCGGTAAGAATGGACACCTGGCAAGGGATTGCAAGAAAAACAAGAAGGCAACTATGGAAGATAAGGAGGGTGAGGACTGACTATATGATAGCCAGGAATCACTAGAAGAATCACTAGAAGAAAATAGCCAAGAAAGGACAAATGAGAATGTGATAGAGGGAGTAGAGGATGTGACAGAAGAAATAGAGGAAGTACATGAAGTCACGGATAATGAAGAAAATGAAATTTTAGACTTAGCTTTATTGAGCTTTGAGCTCTATGTAGCAGACACAAAACCAGAAGTTACACTCTTGGTAGAAGGGAGGGAAGTCACATTTTTGTGTGACTCAGGGGCATCACGGACCCTGGTACATCCCTCCAAACTACCAGAGAATTCAGAGTCACCGGATTACATATTAGTGAAAGCAGCTAATGGACAGCTATATCAGGAGCCCCTATCCCATAACATTGCGATAACTGATCCTGTTTCAGGATTAACCCAGAAAAGCAAAATTGTCGTTTCTGCAAAATGCCCAGTAAACCTCTTGGGCCGAGACCTTATGCAACTATTTGGCATAGCAGTAGTTCCAACTATGCAGGGTATGGAAGCACAGTGACAAATTGATACTTTTGCAGTGCGATCAGAGGGTGAAACATTTTATTGGTACAGCCAGGACTTGGTTACGACTGGTCCAGGGGCAGTAACCAAAGAACTGATAAATGTAGCCATCAGCAAGTTCCCCTCCCTTGACATTGATAAACAACATTTGTTGCACTGTACTCTGTATTATTGTAGAACATCAGGACCTGATAAGGAATATGAACAAGAGTTGTTTAGAAACCGTGCAAACAGGTTAGTATTACGTAATTTGTACTGGGACATAAAAGGGGACAGTGTAGTTAGCTGTTCATTACCCCAGGAGTTCTTTGCACTTTATAAATTTAATCGATTAACACATGTAAGCTTAACCAAGGACAAAAATGTAAAATGGGCAGACCTAGGAGAAAAAGTCACGAGGTAGGAAAAACAGACAGAGTTAGAACTGTCAGAACAGGGAATACAAAAGCAGAAGTTAAATTGGATAACACAGACACACCCAGCTGTACACTTGCAGTCTAGCGAGGACAGCTGATTAGCACTCTTATCAGAAGAGGAAGAAGATGGCTTACAAGGCATACCAGAAACTCTCTGGTCAGCAGGCAAATCAGATGTAGGACTGATTTGTACAGCAGAACCAGTTACTATCATGCCAAAGTCAGAATTTAGACCACAAAAGAGACAGTATCCCTTGAGAAAAGATGCAGAGGTAGGAATCAAACCTATTATAGCAGCTTTACTTAAGTAAGGAGTACTGGTGGAATCACCTGATTCACCATGTAACACACCCTTATTTCCTGTTAGGAAAGCACATGGAGAATGGCGTATGGTCCAAGATTTACAAGCTGTAAATGACGCAGTAATACCAAGGGCACCTACGGTGTCAGATCTACACACCCTGTTGAATGATTTGAAATCTCAGCAGAAATATTTTTCTGTGGTAGATATCAGCAATGTGTTCTTTTCGATACGATACACCCTGACAGCCAACATTGGTTTGCATTCACATTTCAGGGGAAAAGGTATACATGCATGCGACTACCACAGGGATATTGTGAAAGCCCAACAATATTTTCACAAGAAATGGCAAGCAACTTGGCGGGATTTTCCCTACTGAGAGGCAGTCAGATTTTACTTTATGTTGATGACATCCTGCTGGCAGCCCCCACCCAGCAAGATTGTAAGGAAGATACTGTAGCATTGTTACAATTTTTAGCTATTCAGGGACATAAAGTAAATAAAAACAAATTGCAGCTTTGGAAAAAGCAAGTTAGATACCTAGGATATGTAATATCCAAAGAGGGCAGAACATTAGATGAGGACAGAAAAGTAGCGATTTTGCAAGCACCAAAACCCACTACCAAGAAGGAAATGATGTCCTTCCTGGGTACGACCAACTTTTGTCAGAACTGGATCCCAAACTATGCTTTGGAATCTGCACCGGTGACCAACTTGATATACAAGAAGCCTATGGCAGCACAGGATTTATTATAATGGACACCAGAAGCAGAATCTGCATTCAGCAAATTGAAACAGTTGATAGCATCCTCATTAGTTTTAGGATTACCAAACTATCATAAACGTTTTTTCCAAACAGTGGATTGTAAGCAAGGTTATATGACATCAGTGTTAACACAGCAGCATGGGGACAAGCAACGCCCCATTGCTTACTATTCATCACAACTGGACCCAGTGGTGCAGTCTTTACCCCACTGTGTACAAGCAGTAGTCACAGCTGCAATGGCAGTGCAGGCTTCGGCCTCAGTAGTGTTGTTCCACCCTCTCACATTGAGAGTGCCTCATGCAGTCACGATTATTTTACTGCAAGAAAAAGTAGCATATCTTTCTCCTGCTAGGCATCTTTCCTGTATGACTATATTATTGAGCCAACCTCATATGACAATTGAACGATGTACAACTTTGAATCCATCTACCTTGCTTCCAACTCCTGCAGGAGATTGAGCAAAAGACACTGCCTAGAAAAGATCTTATGGATGTTCCCTTGGATGATGCCGAGGTGACATATTATGTGGACGGCTCATGCAAAAGGGGTCCCACAGGACAGAACCTAGTAGGATATGCAGTAGTCTCTGATACTGAGATTGTAGAAACAAAATCTTTACCACACAATTTATCTGCACAAGCAGCAGAGCTGATTGCCTTAACACCTTAGCAAAGGGTAAATGTGTGAACATTTTTATTGATAGCCAGTACGCTTTCTCTACTGTACATGTTTTTGCGCAACAGTGGAAAAATCGAGGAATGATAACATCTACTGGCAAATCAATCAATCATGCACAGTTTATTTTAGATCTTTTAGAATCTATTCAGTTACCTCAGAAAGTAGCTATTTGTAAATGCATAGCTCATACCAAGCAACAGGATAGAATTTCAAAAGGTAATGCAAGGGCTGATACAGCTGCAAAGCAGGCAGCTTCAGAAGCATTTCTTTTGAATGAGGAATTACAACCTTCTGAGATTTTAGACTTAGAAATGTTAAAAACAATGCAGACACTTACTATGCAAGTTGAGAAACAAAGATGGATAAAATGAGGAGCAATTCTCAAGGAAGGGTTGTACATCTCCAAAGAGGGAAAACCGATATTGCCATCTAACTTGTTTAGATATGCAGCTTTGTTGAGCCATGGGCAATGCCATGTCTCAACAGGGGGGATGGTACAGTTAGTGAACTGAGTGTTCACAACATATGGATTTATAAACTACACTAAAAATGTTTGTTTGTCATGTCATGCTTGTAATAAACATCATGTACAAGGGGAGTTAAAGCCCAAGCAGGGGAGTTTTCCTGCACCACCATATCCGTTCCATACTATCTGTATGGATTTCATAGAACTGAACAAATGTGAAAATAAGAAGTATTGTCTTGTCATTGTAGATATGTTTTCCAAATGGGTGGAAGCTTTTCCGACCAAAAATCCAGATGCAGCTACTGTTGCGAAAACCCTTGTTAAAGAAATTATTCCTAGATTTGGCATACTGGAAAAGATCTACAGTGACAATGGCACACATTTTGTGAACCAAACCATATAACTGGGCATGTTTTTTTGGAATTTCTTTGAAAAATCATTGTGCGTATCATCCACAATCTGCAGGGTTGGTAGAGAGGTACAATGGGACGTTAAAAAATAAATTAAGGAAGCTCATTGAGCAAACACATAGAAATTAGGTGGATTGTCTGCCCCTGGCACTGCTGAGCATTAGAACTGTTCTGAATGCAAAGGGATTAACTCCTTTTGAGAAGTTATTTGGGAGGGCATATTATATACCTCAGTGGAAACCTCTCATGCCTGCAGACCAGGAAGCCGACTGTACACTCGCTGAGTATATGAAGAGAATGTTGAATTCTAAACACCTTTTGAAGTTTAATTCTGTTTCAGATAAGGAACAAACCAGACCATTGGAAGCAGCAGTAGTCCCAGGCATGTGGGTCTGGGTGAGAGTCATCAAGAGAAAAAAACTGGACGACACCGAAGTGGGAAGGGCCATACCAAGTGCTACTGTCAACACCCACTGCAGTCAAGATCGCAGAGCAACTGTCCTGGATTCACCTGACACACTATAAACTGGTTAGAAACTTTGAGCTAGATAAAAATCTTGTTACTGTTACACCACAAGAGTAAAAATGACAAAATCCAGAGCATACAGGAATGCAGAACAACCACAGAAATATTGCATGATCATCCTGTTAACTATACTGGTGACATTGATCTTTTTGTTGTGGCCTTTCCTTTTTCCAGCCACACAAGCTAAACTGAATAAACACGATGCGTTACTCATAGACTGGCATCCAAACTAACACTTACCAAGCGATCAAACATGTGTATGCTGAGACTTTTAATGTTTCAAATTGTTGGGTTTGTACAGCTATACCAACAGCATACGGGGGATTATTAATGACTGCAATCCCCCTAGGGGTTAATGAGACCTGGGAAAACTTGGTTTATGATACTACGACTGTTAAATCACAAGATAAAATAGCATTGCACCTGCCTGTTGCACAAAAGGGAATTGTGTGTTTTTATAAAAATGATACAGTCCGGGTGAGTTGGAGTAATTGCAATATGACTGTTCCTTACAAATGTTACACCAAAGCTAATAATGCAGGTTCTATTTGTGATACAGACTATGACTCGTTTCTTAAATCAATGCACAGAACAATTAATGAAGTACAACATAATCCTGTTCTTTTTAAGCAACTGTCTATAATAAACAAGAAAATGTTTCATGCAGGGCAAGCATATGTTAATAGTAAAGTTACTACTAAGGTGGAAGATTGTTACTTTGTATGTGGCAAAAAGGCCTATAAATGGTTACCTGAGAATTGGTCCAGCAGTTGTTTTTTGGGTTACCTGGTTCCGGCCATACGACACACTGCAGTTTTGCCTTGAGGTAAAATTCGAAATGCACGAGAGGTCACCAAGAAACCTGTCAGGAAACCTGAGAATCCAGTGGGACAGATCGAGGTGGACTGGAGAAAGCATCATTCCATGGGCGATAAACTAACACATGTGGACTTGAGTGACACTGTCATATCGTGGGCAGGCATATTACCAGCATATGGAGCAGTGAAATCGATTTGGGAGCTGAGAAAACTGTCTAAACTCCTCGAAGTAATGAGCAATGCAACTTTTTCTGCTCTCGAGTTAGTGACTGATGAACTGAATGCCATGAGAACTGTGGTGCTTCAAAACCGCATGGCTCTTGACTTCACCCTAGCGGCGAGAGGTGGTACATGCACTTTAATCCAAGAAGAATGCTGTTCATATATTCCTAACAACCAGCACGAGATAGACAACCATCTTGAGGTGATTCAGCAAGTGTCGACCATGACCAAACCAGGCCCAAACCACTGACGGACATTTTCCAGAAATGGTTTGGGGGGTGGGGTTCCATCCTAATGAATATCTTGATTGCTATTTGTGTAGGAATGCTCCTGTTAGGAGTATGTGTTTGTTGTGGCATCCCCTGTATGAAAAGATTGATCAAAGATCTTATAGATTTGTCGGTTTCTGAAACCTTATATCAAGGTACTGAGCTTGATGAACTATTGAAGACTGAGATGCTTTCATAAGTTAAACTGAATGACTTTCTTAATTGCAAATCCACAATGGAAGAGGTTAAGAAAATAAACAAATCGTTTATGCTTTTGAAAGTAGAATAAAAGTATTAATAGGGGGGAAATGTTAGAAAAATATGTAACAGCATCAAAAACTTTCTGTTTGGCCAAATTTGTTGATGAAAGGGTCAAACATGTTTTGGACCATAGGAAATGGGTAGTGAGAGACTCATGGGACTTTTTAGAAAAAAATAAAACCTGATATGTATGCTCATGAACTGATTATGGTCACTATAGATATTTGTGATCGATTCTTAGTCATTCCCCACGATGTGGGGCTTGAATGGTTCTATAACTACTTGTGTAAAAACACCAGTTTTGACCATGGTTCAGTTTTGACTATTTGAACTTGTATGGAACTTGTGTTGGGCAATAATTTCACTGGATTTGAAGGACATATTTTTAAACAAAGACAGGGTGTGGCTATGGGTGCATGCTGTGCCTCTGTATTTGCCAACATTGTCTTGGCACACTGGGAGGACCTTTTAATTTTAAATTCTAGGTTCAAGGAAGTCTGGACACTATATGGTCATTACTTGAACAACATAGTCCTATTTTGGAAAGGGACTGAGAATGAACTAGATGAGTTTTTCTCTGTCATTAATGAGACAACTGATTTTTTTTTGAAGTTCACTATGGTTAAGGACAATAATACCCTACATTTTTTGGATGTAACTATTAAAAAGGAAGACACTAGAAAAATATTCACTTCCCAGTTGTACAGGAAACCAGCTTACTCTAATTCCCTTTTGAACTATGAAAGAAACACCAAAAGAAAGCCCTGGTAAAAGGGCAATTTGTCAGGCTGGCTAGAATGATCTCTGAGGAAGGAGATGTTGCAAGGAAATGTGAGGCATTAAAAGAAATGTTATTTAGAAGGGGTTACTGTTAGAAAAATATGTATTAATATGTGTGCATTAGTGCCTTTTTTGAAGCCCAAAAGGGTTAATACATTTATTCTGCTTTATACTGAACAAATCCATATTAATGGCAAATGCTTTCTGACCTTGTATTTTGTCAGCACAGCTAAATCTTGTTTATGTCTTAGGAAATGTACTGAGAAGCAGATGGTTTTCTGCTTGATTAGGAAAATAATGAATAGAACAATACTGCTTTCTATAATGTTATTAAACTTAGACAATTAGCCCTGTCTGTGTTATGAGAACATAACCAGCTGCAGGAAGGATAGATAAAGTGGAACAAAGACTGCTTGAAGAATATGAACTATAATCTGTGATTGCTTTGTTCTTGAATGAGTAGAGTACCTTGAAATGTAACACAGCGCTGTAGAAATAATTTTAACTAGCTGCCGGTCTCTAAGGCCATGTTATTTTTCCAAAGTTTTCTCATGAATCTAGAAGTGTTATGTCATATCAGCAGAAAATCATGAGCAACATCTGCTGTGAAAAACAATATTGTAAACTTGTGATGAACTACGTCAGCTTCAGTAGGCAATGTCTTGTAAGAATAGTATAAAAATGGCTTCACTTCCTGATTTTAGTTAGACAAACTCTGTATTTTTGCATGCATGTTTTTGTCTCCTTGCTGCAAGAATTAAAGTGCCTTAACCTGAACCTTACGTGTATTGGTCTTTGAAGTTTTTTCCTTTGACAGTTACCCTACTGACTTTGTGGTTAACATCTATAACAAAGTCAAAAATAAGAGAGAAGTTGGCATTTTTCATACACTCTTGTCTAATCATTTGAGTGGAAGGGAGGACCTTGAGAGAAGTAACAAAAAATTTAATAGGGCCTTGGTCCTTCCATTTACCATGAACTTCTTTGACATACAGCACATTATATCAAAGTTGTGGAAGATTTTTAACTTAGATAGTAGTATCAATAAAGGGGTGGTTATTTCAAATGTGGGAGATTCTCTCAGGGTCCTTATATACTCAATGTGGGCAAGTTATTCATTAAAGGCTTAGGTCTATACTACCTTGTAAAAATATTCCTGTTACTCTAGAGGTCTGGTCTGTATAGCTAAGTGTGATTCGTGTGAGGGGTTCTATGTAGAAAAAAATAAGAGAACATTGAAGCAAAGGGTTTACAAGCATATTTATGACATCAGATGTAAAAATGAAAAAAAATGCTTTGTACAAACATCTTAGTTTTTTCCCTTCACATGCTTTTAAATTTTGTGCCATTGAGCATGTTGATCCGGGTCTTTGGGGGGGGGGGGTGGCTCTGATGAGTACCTGGAATTTCTTGAACTCAAATGGCAAATTAAGCTTAATGCCTGCCAGTTTCCTGGTTTGAGGGACAAGATTATTATAAGTTTATTGTTAAAGCTTAAATCATTATATTTTATATAAAAAATGCTGGAACATAACTTAATTGCTTTAATATTGTAGTTTCTAATTTTTTAAAGGGTTGATATTTAAACTTGTTTACTGCAATCTTTTTATTGTACTGTTTAAATTATATATGCAAATGTTGACTATTTTTCGCAAGGGGAAATGATGTCATTTAATTGTTTGATTACTGCTGGGGAGGGTATTTAAACTTGATTTGTTAGATACATGGTATTCTGATGAAGTCTAGTTTTTGACGAAAGTGCTAAATTAAAGTTTTTTTTTCCTGTACTACATGCCGGTGTGTCATTTCTGGACTACCCTTGTTCTGCTTTGGTTGTGTTTGAGGATATCCCTGCGGATGTCTTGATAGGGAATGATTTTGATAATGCAGTTCCTTGTTTGCATGAAGTGACATGCAGTCAGGCTTAGAGACAGGCATCATGGGGGAGACTCAGACGGTCCGCACACCTGAAGCAATGACTGGTGAGGGGGCTACTTCAGGAAGGGAGCTACCCTGTAGCAGTGAGACTGAAGGTGAGCCACAGCTGCTGCGGGGGTACTGATGTTCCCTTGGATAGAATGACTGCAAGGGCAAAGGTAAGTAGTAGTACCCAGGCTGACAGTGAGGCCTGTCTGTCAGAAGAGACCAGACTTCCTGTGGAAGGGGAGCTGGGAAGAATTTCAAAGAGAGAGTTGAGACAGGCTCAGCTCTCAGAACCTACACCAAGAGCCTTGAGGGAGGTAGCTAGGGAGGCACCTTATTCTCAAGCAAAAGGGGAATCTATATACTGGAACAAAGGGTTACTGTATAGAGAGGGGACCCCTGAGGGAGGTCCAGAAGGTGGTAGTGCCCAGAGCCTATTGTCTGGCACTTCTATCCATAGCCCAAGACATTCCCTTTGCAGGTCATATGGGCATAAAGTGTACCAAGAGACATATTATGCAGTGCTTTTACTGGCCTGGGATTGCCAGGAATGTAACAGGGTACTGCAGGACCTTGTGAGCAGTGCCAAAAAGTAGGCAAGGCAGTAGACAAGGTCGAAGTGCCTTTGATGCCTTTGCCTGTGATAGAAGAACCATTTCAGAGGGTAGCTATAGATATTTTAGGGCCTCTGAGTATTCCAAATTCCACAGGGAAGAAGTATATTCTAGTGGTAGATTATGCTACTAAGTACACTGAGGTGGTGGCCCTATCCTCAATAGAGGCAGAGAAAGTGGCAAATGCTTTGCTAGAGATTTTCAGCAAGGTAGGTTTCCCAAGAGAAATACTTACTGTCAGAGGTGCTAATTTCATGTCAGACCTGCTGGCTTGTCTATGGGACCTGTGTGAGGTGAAGCACCTGAAGACAGCCCCCTACCACCCCCAGACTAATGGTCTTGTGGAGAGGTTAAATTCTACGCTAAAAAACATGCTACTGGCATTTGCAGACCAGTTTAAGAGAGAGTGGGACAAATATTTGCCCCATCTATTTTTTGCATACAGGAGGTGCCCAAGGAATCCACAGATTTTTCACACTTTGAGTTGTTGTATGGGCATAGGGTGAGGGGGCCCTTAGATTTGATTTGGGATGAGTGGGAGGGTGAGTGTGAATCCCACAAGGAGTCTATTGTGGCATATGTTCTAAACCTCTGGAAAAGGCTAACGGAGCTCATGGGCTTAGCCGAGGAAAATCTGGCAGGATTGCAACAGGTGAAAAAGGTCTGCTATGACAGGAATGCTCAAGCCAGAGAGTATGCTGTGGGGAAGCGGGTGATGGTTCTCATTCCTGTCAGATGCAATAAACTGCAGGCAGCTTGAGAGGGGACCCTTCAAGGTGTTAAGGAAGGTTAGTGTTGTTAACTACATGGTAGAACTACAAAGCGGGATGCAGGGGCACAGACTGTACCACATTAAAATGATGAAACCTTACCATGACAGAGAAGCTCTTGTGCTGAGTATTTGAAGTAGGAGGCAGCAGGAATCTGAGGAGGATCTATGGCTACAGAAAGCCAGGCAGCAAAATACCAAGTTATTATGGTGGTGCCTATGGTTGCAGGCATATGATATGACAGTGCAACACAGTAGTGAGGTCAGCAATGCAAAAGCAGATGGAATCTCAAGACAGGTAATGACGTAACATATTCCCAGATAGGTTTATTTCTCTCAGGCCACGTTTCTCAAGGGTCACTTGAAAAACTAGCTTGAGTCTTCAAAGGGGGGGAGAGATATGATGATAAGAGGTACTGCTAGCCATGCCAGAGAGAAGCAGGGCAGTGTATGCATGACTTGTGCCAGCACAGCTAGCTGGAATTTTGTAAATAATTATATGTCATTTGTATATCAAACTGATTTGTACAGATGCTTGTGCTGAAAATGTATTTGTGAACTTGCTTGTGTTAATTGTGTTAAAATGTGTCAACAGTGCACCTGCTGAAATGAAGAGAAATGTACATGTATTATAATATCTGAATTGAATGTCTATATATTAATAGAAGGCACTGGCACAGCAATGGTTAACCAGCTGGCATATTTTAAGAAAAATAAGGGAAATGTAAATGACAAACACATAAAAACAATGCTCAAGCAAAACACATAAATCCAAAATAAAATAAAGCACTGTAATGGAGTCCAACCAGTACCAAGTTTGGGATATTTTTATCAGCAAACCCTTTAATGTCGAAAAAACAATAAAAACTTCCACAGACATTAACACTTAACTAAAATCACAGCATTTTTGCCTTTTTATCACAAAGACTTCATCAGATGCAACAGAGTTAGTCAACCAAGGATAGTCCTTTTATACCATGAATCTTATTAATTAATTTGTTAGTTAGCCCCCTAATAAATAATCCAAGCCTTAGAAAATAGAAAACATATACATTTTATAATGTGTGATTATTCAAATAATTAGATAAATAAATGAATAATTAATAAAACAGGTAGTGAAATGGTTTTCTTACTAAAATAAATATTTATATAAAACCTTTAAAAATGTTCAGTTATATTCCTATTAACTATAACTTAGTATAAAAGCGCTCTCTACTGGCTAACTACATATTACTGACTCTAACAAAATTACAGCACAGAATTTCTCATATAACTATATAATTCACAAGCCATGTGTTAAAACTTGAAAGTATAGGCAACCACTTAATAATCTTACAAATATAGTAGAATTATTAACTTTTAAGAATCTAATAAATAGTCTGTGTAAACTGGATACTTAAAAGTTAATAATTCTACTATATTTGTAAGATTTTTTTAAGTGGTTGCCTATAGTTTTAACAAATGGCTGGTGAATGGTATAGTTATATGATAAATTCTGTACTATAATTTTTTTAGAGTCAGTAATATGTAGTTTAGCCAGTAGATGGAGCCCTTATACTAACTTATAGTTAATAAGAACATAGCTGAACATGTTGTTATATAAATATTTCTATTTATTTTAGTAGGAAAACCATTTCACTACCTGTTTTATTATTCATTTATTTGTCTAATTATTTGAATAATCATTAACTATATGAGCTAATGAAAGTAGAAACACATTATAAAATGTATAAATGTTTTCTGTATTCTAAGGCTTGGATAGTTTATTAGGGGAGCTAACAAAATAATTAATTAATTAGATTCATGGTATAAAAGGACTAGTCTTGGTTGACTCACTCTGTTGCATCTGATGAAGTCTTTGTGATAAAAAAGATGAAAATGCAGTGATTTTAGTTAAGTGTTAATGTATGTGGATGTTTTTATTGTTTTTTCTACATTAAAGGCTTTGCTGGTAAAAATATCCTGAATGTAGTACTGGTTAGACTCCTTTACAGTGCTTTATGTTATTTTGGATTTATGGGAAATGTCATTGAATGTTATCCCACAGTGCTGAGTAGGCCCCGAGACGGTAGATGTGGGAGCAGCCATTATCTGTCAGCTTTTGTAAAGAAGGGGTAAATGTTTCTGGCTCCTAGGCATTGCCATAAAAGTTCTAAATCTGTACTGTAGCAGTTTGATAAAGTACTGTCTCAAACTTCAAAAGGAGATATTGTGGGAAGCTAGCGTCATGTTACCAGATGAGGTCATTTTGCAAGTCATCTTGGATATTATATTTTACAGGGAGTAAATTCAGAGCATTGAGTATTCTGTTTGGGAACCTGACTAGAAAGACTGCTCATGCATTTCATCTTGCCTTGCGCAAGTAAGTTATTAGGGAATGGTAAAATTCTCTTAGATTCAGTCAGGAATATAGTGAAGCTTAGTTTAGATATTATTTTTCTTTATTTGTCTAAGTCTCTCCTTCACAGTTCATTTCAATATTTCCTGTAATCTGAACTCCGTGGTCTATTGTGACTATATATTCAGTATTTTCATGTTTTTTTTATTATTTATTATTACATATATATAAAAATGTTATCATGGCTGGTTCTTCTAGAGTGTATCAAACCTCTGAGAGCAGTTATATTTATTTGGTGATACTGTGTGGGCCACTCCAGAAGGCCTAGTAGTTTTGGTGAACTACTACCATTTGTATTAGTATTCATACCGCACAGTATAATTGGATACTCTTTGTTAAGGGTCATACAGTAGCTGATTGTGAAGTGTCTGGTGGCAGTGATAACTACCTTATACTCTGGGCAGAAGAAGTCACAGAAGGTAAACCTGTGCAAGCCTTTCCCAGGTGTGTGTGTGTGTGTGTGTGTGTGTGTGTGTGTGTGTGTGTGTGTGTGTGTGAAAATTAAGTCTCTCAGTGTATATGTGTCAGCTACTTGGGGCAGTCATACATAGCATTGGGTTTACAGAGAGGGTGCTGGAGGACTTGGCTTGGACACTCGGCTGAGGACCTAAACCTACAGCTGTACCAGTAGACAGTTTTATTGGGGATCTGGAGGGAGACAGATATAGACATCCAGACCCTGGGTTGAGTGTGTTCCCTGTGTACTCTTAAGGGAAATTGTACTTGATGCAGAGAGGTCTGCATCTGGAAATACTGAGTGTATCTATTTGTATTTCAAGTGCACGTCCCTCTCCAGTGTCAGTAGTGAGGAATCAGGCTCCTTGATTACTGGCTAATTAAATTAATTATTGAACTTTGTTTCAGCACTGAAGAAGGCTGTTTTTTCAGCTGAAACCGGTTTGCTTACTATCTATTTTGTTTAATGGGATTCATTTTATAATAAATATTCCTTGCCTGCATTATTGCTGTGCTGGTCCGTTTTTTGTCTTTTCGTATGGTTGGTTTGGACCTTGCACTTTGTCCTACATGCGTGCTTTTTGGTTTGTTCCTTGATTATTGGACAAGCATGGGGATGACACATACTGGTGCCAATCACATGTTGGTAGCAGTGGTGGGCATCACACTTTAATTGGTGGCAGGGGTGAGATCATCACATGTTCACATATTGTTGAGTAGTGGTGTGGATATTGAATTCCTGTAGCCTGTAAACAGTGGTTGCTAAAGAAGGTGTTTGTACTCTCAAACAGTCACACGGTAGACACTCAGTGATTCATATCACAATTGTTTTATTTATTTTCCCTTTGTTAGCTTAGTTAGATAGGGAAGGCAGGTAAGGATGTCAGCAGAGGATTATGGCAAGCTGACAAGCAACCAGTTGGCTGTGATGTGCCAAGCCAAAGGAATAGGGCATGTCAACCTGACTAAAGGGGAAATAATTGTAGCTTTAATCATATCACAGACCAGCAACCAGGAAGACAGCCAGATTGGCGTTGGGGATGTGCAGCTCCCAGAAACAGGACAGTTCAACTTTTCCTCAGAGGACTTAAAAATCCATCTGGAGTTAAAGAGACTTGAACTGGAGTCTAAACGTTTGGAACTAGAATCAGCAGAGAGACTGTGGCACTTGGAGGTCAAATTAGAATCAGCAGACAGACTGAGGCTCTTGGAAGACAAAGAAAATGAAAGGTAGAGGCAACATGAAAAGGAAATGCTGACTCTTCGCCAGGGCCATGGAGGTAATGGGGAAGGGAGTAATCATATCCCAAAAGCAATAAAGGTCAGTAAACTTCTCACTAAGTACCAAGAAAGTGATAATTTTGATAGTGTTATTATCTATTTGAAAGGGTATGCAAACAGTATATTGTTGACCTAGGGCTCTGGGTACAGATCCTCACCCCTTACTCCATGGTAAAGCTGTAACTGTTGTTTCTAAATTGTCTGATACTGATTGTTTAAATTATGATCAAGTTAAGCACTATTTATTACAGTGCTTTAAGTTAACACTAGAAGCATACAGAAAAATGTTTTGTGAGCATAGACGCAAGGCAGATAAAAGTGTATGTGATTATATTGCTAAACTAAGCACTTATTTTCATAGGTGTATGACTGGGTGTCAGGCCATCACTTTTGAAAAGCTGGCAGACCTTTTGATAAGGGAACAAGCTCTTAACACTTTGCCTAAGGACAAGAGAGTCTGGTTAGCAGACAGGGAATGCAACTCTGCAGATGAGTTGGGGAAAAAGGAGACCTATATCTAGCAAGCAGGGCATCGCTGCACAGGAAAAGGATGCCCAGTATTGCACATGGATATAAGGGAACCTATGGTGGGCAGTATAAACCATCCCAACAGAGTCCACCAGGAACAGGGGAAGCCACTAGTTGATGTACATTGCCAGGATCAAGGGCTAAATGTTTTAAATGTAACCAGTGGAGCCCTGTAACATATAGATATTCATGGAGGCAAGGTGCGGAACAAAATGTGGAGGAACTAGCAAGTTGGAATAACAGAATGCCATTGGTAAGTTGTCTGCAGACTACAGGGGTACCAAACTACCAGCAGAGTTTATATTTGATTTTGACAGATGGAAAACAGGCCACTGCTAAGAGAGA
Organism: Protopterus annectens; assembly: GCF_019279795.1. NCBI lineage: Eukaryota > Metazoa > Chordata > Ceratodontiformes > Protopteridae > Protopterus > Protopterus annectens. Next base: position 275,872,739 of record NC_056736.1, on the reverse strand, counting down.
CACAGCCTCTGATATCTATTGTGATGTCTGCAGTGGTTAAAGAGGGGCAGAACTTGCTTGGGCAGTCCACTCCAGTCAGAGCTTTAGGAGGGATTCCAACTTTGACAGGGAGGGTGGAAAAGGAAGCAAGCAAGTAGGTGTGTTTGAGGATATCCCTGCAGATGTCTTGATAGGGAATGATTTTGATAATGCAGTACCTTGTGTGCATGCAGTGACATGCAGTCAGGCTTAGAGACAGGCATGTGGGTCTGGTAGCTTGGGGGAGACTCAGACAGACTGCACACCTGAAGCAATGACTGGTGAGGTGGCTACTTCAGGAAGGGGGCTACCCTGTAGCAGTGAGACTGAAGGTGAGCCACAGGTGCTGGTGGGTACAGATGTTCCCTTGGACAGAGTGACTGCAAGAGCAGAGGTGAGTAGTAGTACCCAGGCTGACAGGGAGGCACCTCTGTCAGAAGAGACCAGACTTCATGTGGAAGGGGAGCTGAGAAGAATTTCAAAGAGAGAGTTGAGACAGGCTCAGCTCTCAGACCCTACACTAACAGGCTTGAGGGAGGTAGCTAGGGAGGCAGCTGATTCTCAAGCAGAAGGGGAATCTATATACTGGAACAAAGGGTTACTGTATAGAGAGTGGACTCCTGAGGGAGTTCTAGAAGGTGAGGTAATACAGCAGTTGGTAGTGCCCAGAGCCTACTGTCTGGCACTTCTAGTCATAGCCCATGACATTCCCTTTGTAGGTTATATGGGCATAAAGCATACCAAGAGACATATTATGCAGAACTTTTATTGGCCAGGGATTGCCAGGGATTTAACAGGGTACTGCAGGACCTGTGAGCAGTGCCAACAAGTAGGCAAAGCAGGAGACAAGGTGCCCCACTCCTAACCAACCTACAATCCTCTATCAAACCAAAACTCTCCTCCTGCTATAACACAATCGCCAAATTCACCACTGGGCACAGATCCCCCTCCCATCACTGTATTCCCCTCCACAAACTAAATTGGCTAGAGCTTCCCAACTACCTTATCTACACTCAGCTAACTCATACTCATAAGCTCATTTTCAAGCCCTTCCTCTGCCCCTCCCTTGCCTCAACCTTCACTATGCACCTACCTAGCAGACCCCTAAGAATCAGCACTCAGAACCTGATTGAATTCCATAAACCTGCCCGTCCAGCAGGCAAACTCCTACTCTCTTTTTCCCTAGCCCATCTCTGGAACTCCCTCCCACCTCATATTCGTAGCACCAGCAGCCTCCCCACCTTTAAAACTCTCCTCCACTCACACTTATCATCTCTCTGGGAATGCTCATGTTCCCATCCTGCTTAACATCCCCAGCCACTACCTTACCCCCTTAGCCTACAATCACATCCCCCCTATGAGAACATACACATTGTAAATAACTGCTTATGTTTAATTCTTCTGTACATACTTACCCACTATTGTCTTTGATTTAACATCTATTTTAGTGATTATAGAGACTAAAAATTGTAAACTCATATGAATTGTCACATATTGTTCTTCTTTGTATTCTAGTTGTTTTAACATTTACTTTGGCTTATATATATTCTTCTTGTATTTTAACAGGCTGTTATTTTATTTTATACTTTATATTGTATCTATGGAGCTTTTCTCCCCAGGACTCCATTGGAAATGGGCTCATTCGGCCCATTGGACCATCCCAGCAAACAAACTTCAACTAAATAAATAAATAAGTGACTTTGCCTGTGATAGAACAGCCATTTCAGAGGGTAGCTATAGATATTTTGGGGCCTCTGAGTACCCTAGATTCCACAGGGAAGAAGTATATCCTAGTAGTAGATTATGCTACTAAGTACACTGAGGAAGTGGCCATGTCCTCCATAGAGGCAGAGAAAATGGCAAATGCTTTCCTAGAGATTTTCAGCAGGGTAGGTTTCCTAAGAGAAATACTGACTGACAAAGGTGATAATTTCATGTCAGACCTGCTGGCTTGTCTATGGGACCTGTGTGAGTTGAAGCACCTGAAGACAACCCCCTATCACCCCCAGACTAATGGTCTTGTGAAGAGGTTAAACTGTATGCTAAAAACATGCTACTGGCATTTGCAGACCAGTTTAAGAGAGAGTGGGACAAATATTTGCCCCATCTATTTTTTGCATACAGGAGGTGCCCCAGGAATCCACAGTTTTTTTTCACCCTTTGAGTTGCTGTATGAGCATAGGGTGAGGGGGCCCTTAGATTTGTTTTGTGATGAGTGGGAAGGTAAATGTGAATCCCACAAGGAGTCTGTTGTGGTATATGTCCTAAACCTCAGGAAAAGGCTAAGGGAGCTCATGATCTTTGCCGAGGAGAACCTGGCAGGATCGCTACAGCAGAAAAAGGTCTGCTATGACAGGAATGCTCAAGCCAGAGAGTATGCTGTGTGGCAGCAGGTGATAGTTCTCATTCCTGTCAGACACAATAAACTGCAGGCAGCTTGAGATGGACCCTTCAAGGTGGTAAGGAAGGTCAGTGATGTTAACTACATGGTAGAACTACAAGGCAGGAGGCAGGGGCACAGATGTACCACATTAACATGATGAAACCTTACCATGACAGGGAAGCTCTTGTGCTGAGTATTTGTATTAGGAGGCAGGAGGAACCTGAGGAGGATCTATGGCTACAGAAAGCCAGGCAGCAAAATCCCAAGTTATTATGGTAGATCCTAGGGTTGCAGGCATATGATATGGCAGTGCAACACTGTAGTGGGGTCAGCAATGCAAAAACAGATGAAATCTCAAGACAGAGAATGGGGTAACATATTCCCAGATAGACTTATTTCTCTCAAGCCATGTTTCTCAAGGGTCACTTGAAAAACTAGCTTGAGTCTTCAAGGGGGGGGGGGGTGATGTGATCATAAGAGTTACTGCTATCCATGCCAGGGAGAAGCAGGGCAGTGGATGTATGACTTGTGCCAGCACAGCTAGCTGGAATTTTGTAAATAATTATATGTAATTTTTATATCAAGCTGATTTGTACAGATGCTTGTGCTAAAATGTATTTGTGAGCATTGCTTGTGCTATGAACCTATCATCACCCAAAGACTCCCTATGCTATGGAACAAAATCCCGGTATATGTGAGGCAGAGCACCTCGCTGGCCTTGTTCAAGAGAAATCTTGACCAATGGATGGGAGATCGCAGATATACCCCAGGGATTACCTCAGTGTCACTGCTCGACAGAGGCACAGCAAAATAATGGGTATAGTTCCCCATACTAAAGGGGTGGCATAATGGGCTAGGCTTGTAAATGCCCTCGGGCAGATAGCCTAGTATGAACCTATGAACCTATAATTGTTTAAAAATGTATCAACAGTGCACCCTGATGAAATGAGAAATGTACATGTATTATGGTATCTGAATTAAATGTATATATATTAATAGAAGACACTAGCACAGCAATGGTTAACTATCTGGCTTATTTTAAGAAAAATAAGGGAAATGTAAATGAGCTGTCAAATCATTGAATGACATCCCAGAGAGTTGAGTAGGGCCGGAGACGGTAGGTCTGGGATCAGCCATTATCTGTTAGCTTTTGTAAAGAAGGGGGGAAGTGTTGTAAATGTTCCTGGCTCCTAGACATTGCCATAAAAGCTCTAAATATGTATTGTAGCAGTCTGCTACAGTCCTGTCTCAAATTTCAGAAGGAGATATTTTGGGAACCTAGTGTCAGGTGACCAGATGCGGTCATTTTGCAAGTCATCTTGGATATTATATTTTATAGGTAGTAATCTCATAGTAAAGAGCATTCTCTTTGGAAGCTTGACTAGAAAGACTGCTCACGTATTTCATCTTGTCTTTCCTAGGTAAGTTATTAGGGAACAGTAAAATTCTCTTAGATTCAGTCATGAATATAGTGAAGCTCAATTAAGATATTGTTTGTCTTAATTTGTCTGAGTCTGTCCTTCAATGTTCTTTGCAATATTTCCTGTGATCTGAACTCTGTGGTTTGGTTTACTGTGAATATATATTGAGTATTTTCATGTTTTTTTATTATTTATTAAATATATTTAAAGCTGTACACAATCAACATACTTCATACCAAACTAAAACTTCTTCCCTTCTACAAAAGTGCTGCCAAATATATAGCTATCCCCAGTCACTTAAAAAGAAACAGGCCACCTTTCACTTACCTGTATAAGCAATGTAATATATTTCTTTCTGGAGATATCCACCCAGACCCAAGACCCATCCCACTAAATGCTAACCTCCCTTGTTCACAAAAGTCATTACATTTCACAACAATTAGTCTTCAAAGTATCAGAAACAAAATACTGGAATTCCATTCTTGGATATCTGTGAATAAACCAGAGATTTTAGCTGCTACCAAAACGTGGCTGAAACCCTACATAAAGGATTCAGAATTCTTTCCTCCTGTCATTTTTAATTTCTCCAAGTCTTTTGGGTTTCTAATACCATGATGGGAATGGACCCCATTCCAAGTCAAACTACGATTAAAGTTCATGAAATTAGTATTGTTTCACTCTTTGATGTCAGTCAAAAGTGCTCTTTGCAGCACCCGCAGTGTGCCCAGTAATGACTCCTTCTGCAATTCGTATGGTGTTACATGAATTGATAACATATCTAAATACGATTGTAAATTCTTTTTTATAAGACCCGTTGCTCCTACTACTATTGGAACTGTCTGGGTATCTTTCTTCCACATGGCTCTCGTTTCTGCCTGCAGATCCAGGTATTTTATGACTTTGTGTTTCTCTGTTTGCAAAGACACTGTAGTCACTGGGTGTGGCGATTTCAATGATCAATGCTACTTTTGCCTTTTTTTCTTGGACCACTATATCCGATTTTCTAGCATCTATCTTTCGAACTGTTGGTATTGGGTGAGCCCATGTGATGTAAACTTAATTTTCTATGATTCTCTGTGGCTCATGTTTCTAGTGTTTTTCAGCCACTTCAATACCATAATGTTTGGACAATCTCCAGTGTAACAGTCTCGCCACATTATTATGCTTTTCAGTATACAGTCCCTCTGCCATTAGTGCATCTCAACCAGTTAGTACTAATATACCTATAGTTTATACGTCGTTGGAAGAGAAGTTATTGGTCTATAATTTTTAGGGTAGCTTGCAGGTTCACTCTTAAGTAAGAGGATTGTTTTTCTTGTTGTTAACCAGTGCGGTGCATATTCAGGGTATGCATATAAATAGTTCTTACTCATGGCTAAATCATTCTGCAAAGAAGTTAATACTTTAAGCCAAAAGTTAGGTACTGCATCTGGGCCTGGGGTTTTCTCAACTTTGTTTCAATTTCCCTGGCTGTTATTTCATCCCATTTCATATCCTGTACTTTTGAACTTCTTATTCTATCTTTTACTTCTTCTATCCATTTATCATCTTTATTATGTTCCACAGGATCTTTATAGATACTTCTCCAAAATGTATCTACTTCCTCTTTTTTGGCAATCTTTCAATTCCTTTTACCTTATTTCCCAATTCTCTCTAAAACATTTTGGGTTATCAATAAATTGCTTATTTTGTGCTTTTCCCTTCTATTTATCTTTGTATCTTCTAAATCTTTCTGCTCGTTTTGAAATTTTTAGATTGTTATCTCCAGTAGTGCATAATAGATCCTGGTCTGTTCTAATACTGTGCACTGCTTTCATCACATCTATCTTTATTAGTATTTTTGTTGATCTATTCCCTCTTCTATAATCTTCTAACAATGACACTTCTTGTCTTAGCTGCTTTATAGTTTTCTCTATTCGATATTTCCATGATGGAATTTGCTTTTGCCCCCTCTTTTCCCTCGCTACCCTGTATTCCTGTGGTAGAACTTTATCAGTTATTAATTTAGCAGCACAGTAATATACTCTGTTTACTTCTATTATATTGCATGGATCTCTAAGGACAGTCCTAATTACTGTGTTCATTTGTTTTATCAAGCTTCTGACTTTTGGGGTTTTATTAACCTTCTGCAGTCTATTTCTCTCACTGATCTTGATATATCTGTCTTTGTCTATTAAATCAAGCAACTCTTCTCTTAACTCATTTTCTTCCATACTGAGGGCGCATCCCTTGTTTTCCATTTCCTGTGGGCATTCTATAGAAAGTTCTATATCATCTTCCTGTGGCACATTCTCTTCAGTTTCATCCTGTGTCATCTGTTGTCCTATCATGTTGGAACTTACTAGCCTACCACTCCTCAACATTGACTGCATCAGAGTTTCCACAGTTTCCTGTTCCTTTCCTTGCTGTCTAGCTTAAAATGAATGTTTATACTGGTTTCCTGTGGAAGGCTCCAAAATATCTTGATATGGCACCTGACCAATTGCTTCCTGTTCCACTTGTTCCCCTTAATTTGGATGTCCATTGCTCTATCCTGTTGTGGTGCTTTCTGTATTCGATTTACTATATTGAATCCCTTCTCTTTAAAGCTGTTCCATAACCTCAATTTCTATTTCTTTGACTTCTCCATTACTAATCTCTTTTTCTACTTTTTCTCTCAGTCTTATTTTTTTGTATTGTAAAGTTTTCTATATCCGGATTCCTTTCCCTATATTTTTCTTCAAATATCTTTGGTGCTGCTCTTTTTGTATTGGTTAGTTTTGTTTTCTACTTTGCATAAATATTACACCATATTTAATCTCTTTTTCTTTCCCCTGTCCATATTTCTCCTTCACATGTCTCCTGATCTTCTTGCTTTTCCTTATTCTGGGCACTCACTCCATCATGCTATGATGTAATCTGTTTTAGAACTTCTACATTAAGTCCTTCACTTCGCAGGCACTCCATAACTTCAACTTCTATTCCTTTAACTTCTGCTTTACTAATCATCTTTTCTACATTACATCTTTGTGCTATTTATCTTTTTATTGTGACATTTTCCATATCTGGATGTCTTTGCCTGTATTTCTCTTCAAATATATTTGAGACTGCCTTCTCTGTATTAGTTAACTTGGCTTTCTCCTTTGCATAAATATTGCACCATATCAAATTTTTCCTTCTTTCCCATGTCCATATTTCTTTTTTATAGTTTTCAAACATCTCTAGGTTTTGTTGTTTATATTTTCTCACTTCCTCAGATGCTTCTTTTTCCAAAAGGATCAAAAATTCTTGATCTATATACTGATTTTCAAAAATCTGATGTATTAATGAACACAAATTTTTATTTGAAGCTTCTGACAGTTTTTCCTGCAGAAGTATTTTTCTTTCCTTTAATTTCTCTCCTTATCGTTTTGTATATCTTGTGTCTGGAAATTCTTGACTTTTTACATAATAGTAACAATACACAATGTCTTTCTTATCCTCTATTGTCTTTATGGCTCTTCTTTGGCCAATCAATTTTTGTTGTTTTTGTGGACTGCTACCTCCTTCTACAATAGAGGGGCCATCCTCCCCCTGAGCCTGGCCCCATTGTAGGAATGTTTCCGTATTTTGAGGATTCTACACAGTCATTTTTTCCAGTCCTGGCACCAGTGCGCCTACCAGGATTGGACACTTTTTTATCCTGGGTCTTGTGCACCCAGCTATCTTTTTTGTGTTTGAGTTACTTCTGTCCATGATATATGCTATATAAATACAGTCTGTAATATCAGTGTCACCTTGGTGAGATTTTGTAAAAAACAGGGTCCACCTCATGAAGGTACTCACCAAGACTTTAGGATGAATTCAATCTCAGCACTACTGCTCTCCTTTGCTAGCTGACTTTTCATCTCTCCATCAGGACTCCCCCAAGTGAATGCCTGCCTATGAGCAGACAGACCCCATAAAAAAGGAGGAGGCACTACTATACTCTTTCTTAACACCTTAACTATTGTCCCACATTCCAATCCTATTCTCCAATTCTCCACAGCCAAAATACTTATATCACTCCTCAAACTGAACAATTCTAAGTATCTCTGCATCATAGTCACATACATCCCCCCAGGTAACAATATTCCCCTTCTAGAAGATATTCTTGTCCAGATATCAAACAATATAAATAACGAGACAGTTATCCTAGGTGATGTAAACATAAACTGGATAGATTTCTCGGGTTAGTCTCCATCATCTAATATCAACCTCTTCAATTTTACACAACTGATAACAGATACAACTAGACCCAACAGAAATAAAGACACTGGCTCAGTTCTTGACTGGATACTAGTCTCAGACCCAAACAAAATTTCAGCAGCAGGCACACTTCCTTGCAGCATTAGTGACCACCTTCCAGTCTATATACTTCGTAAAACCAACCCAATACCTTCCCAACACCAATATATCCTGTTCCCATCTCCTACATCAAATCTCTACTGCTCAAACTCAAACCCTGCTCCGCCTCTACTGACAAACTACCCTCTACCTACCTCAAACTTGCTGCTGACTCCATCGCCTACCCAGTTACAATATTAATAAATAGATCTATACTAGAATCTACTGTTCCTACCCTTTGGAAATCCTTCTACACTATCCCTCTCCACAAAGGAGGTAACTCCACTGACCCTTCAAACTACCGACCTATTGACATACTGTCCCCATTATCTAAGATACTAGAAAAATGTATCCACACTCAGCTTATGGATCACCTTCTCAATCAAAACTTACTCACCCCTACTCAACATGGCTTTTGCCTCTCTCACAGCACAACTACTGCTCTACTCTCCTTCACTCACACCATTGCTGAATCTCTGGACAACAATAAACTTACTTCCTGTCTCTTTCTAGACCTCTCCAAAGCTTTTGATACAGTGTCTCACCCACTACTACTATCTAAAATTACAAACTTTCACCTCTCCACCTCCACCCTCAACTGGTTTGCTAGCTATCTCTCTGAACGCAAACAATCAGTTAAATGGCTCTCTTCCACTTCTCCTTTCTTACCTATCTCCACTGGTGTTCCACAAGGTACCATCTTGGGTCCCCTCTTATTCAACATCTTCACCAATGATCTCTTCACCTCATGTCATCAGTCATCACTCATACAATATGCAGATGACTCCACAATCATTTCTACAGCCAACAACATCTCTGATCTAAACTCCCTAACCCAAACAGATCTACTTTCCACTGAACAATGGCTTTCAGAAAATCTACTGATTCTCAATCCTACTAAAACCAAACTCCTACTCTTCCTGCCCCACTCTCTTAATCATCATAAATCCTCCTTTGTCATTAAGTCTCGCAATAACACAACTATCCTACCTGTCACCCACACAAAATTCTTAGGAGTCATTATCGATGATGAATTAAAATTCAATCAACACATACAACAATGTATAAAGAAAACACATCAGAAATTAGGTCTATTATACAGAAACAAAAAATATCTCAGTCCCGAGGCTAGACTCACCCTAGGACAAGCACTTCTCCTCCCCTCACTCCTCTATGCTGCTCCTGTTATAACAAATATCCAAAAAACTACCCTGAATAAACTCCAACAATCCTACCACAAAATAGCCAGATTCATCACCAACTCCCCAAATAACACACACCACTGCATTGCTTTAAAGTCTCTACACTGGCTAGAACTCCCTCAACTACTACATCTCTATCAGTTTCACATGCTACACTCTATGCTCTTTAAACCATCCAACTGTCCATCTTTATCTCATCTTGTCTCTGTCTACACCCCATCTCGACCTCTCCAAACCTCTAATCAACAATTGCTTGACATTTACCACCCAAATAAGTCAGTAGGTAAGTTACTCTACAAACACTCGGTGGCCATTGCTTGGAACAAACTACCCCTTGACATTCGCTCAATCCCTCACACCCCACTATTTAAAAAGAAACTTAAGACACATCTACTCAATACCAAAATCTGCCCCTGCTATGACCCTACATAGTTCTGTCCTTCCCCCACATTAGAATCACTCACTCTATCCTGGACATACCTTGAACTCTATCCCTACTACCACAGTTACATAGTATCTGAAAAAAAAAAAAAGTGCTGGCATCTAACTATGGTTGTTTTCTATTTGTTACTACTGTAAGACTAGTCTTATTTCTGTTGTTTCCTGTGCTGGTATACTACTGTAATGTTTTTTATTATTGTACTGTCTGGAGCTTTTCTCCTCAGGTCTCCACTGAAAATGGGACAAAATCCCAGTTGGACTAACCCAGTTAACAAATGTCAATAAATAAATAAATAAACAAAGTAGAAACCTAAGCAACTTTAATCCTGTAACTGTTAATGAAACCCTGAGAAACATCAGTTGGAATATAGTAAAAATCCTGCCCCTTGATGAGGCTAAGTTCTTCAACTTCACATTCCTCAACATCTTAAACAAATTAGCCCCTGTAAGACAAAAAAAGAGTTAAAAGTAAGCATGCCATACTGATCTCTAAAGCTACTAAGCAAATCATGAATGCAAGGGACAAAATATGGAAAAAATGACAAAAATACAAGAATCCCACTGTTCTCCTACAATTTAGGCAACTTAGTAATCAAGCTAAGCACCTAGTCATAATTGACAGAAAAGAATATTATTTAAGCCTCCAAAGAATCACAAAGAAAATACAAAGAAATTTTGGAACTCCATCTCATCTATAATCATCCCTGGTACTAAAAGCAACCATTTCCCATTACCCTAGAAAACATCCAGTGAAATTGCCACCCTCTTTAACTCACATTTCATTGACATCATAGCTAAATTTACCAACACCTTTCCCCAAAGTAATTCTAATACTAACTCTCATCCACAAACACCTCCTTCTCAGGATACTACAACCCCATCCCCACCCTCCTTTTCTTTCACCCTCATACCCATTCCCACTATAACTAAACTTCTACTAAAACTGAAACCTGGCTCAACCACCCCTGAATACCCCCAGAATACCTCCAAATATCAGCTAGATCCATTGCCTATCCCATCAGCATACTTCTCAATAGATTCCTCCAAGAGTCCTATCTTCCTACTATCTGGAAAAAAAAGCATATATTCTTCCTCAGCATCAAGGTGGTAATCATGGGTCTATATTAGATCACTAAACGCTTAAAAAAGTGAACGGTGATTAATCTACCCTATGTAAGTGAAAGGTTACAATTTCAAACTGTCAGAACAGCGATTTTTTTCCTAGGAAAAAAAAATCGCTGTTCCAAAAAAAAAAAAAAAAAAAAAAAACACTTTAAACATTACATTAAGTAGGGGGGCTTTGCCCACACACACCCCCGATGTGGGAGGCTGCTCCCCCCACCCTTCTTAAATATACCAACTTCGAGACTGCACTACAGTGCCGGAAACGGCAAAGTAATGAAGTGGCCAAATTCCCAGGGAAAGACTTTGCTTAAAAGCTGCTTCGATATTTTGCCATTTCAGGCTTTTGAGTTCAACCAAGACACATTCGAAAGAATGCATATTTGGTCTTCTAATAGGGAACCGGTAATAATATCAACATTTCTAATTTCTGACCTATTGCTAGTCTCTCCCCTCTCTAAATTCCTTGAAAACTGTCTCCATTATCAACTTCTAAACTATCTACTACCAAACCAGCTTCTCTACCAACTTAGCACAGGTTTAGGCCAGGTCACAGCACTACTACCACTCTTATTTCCTTTATGAACACAGTCACGCAAGCTAGAAACACTGGTAAATTTGTATCCTCACGCTTTCTCGACCTCTCAAAGGCTTTTGATACAGTCTCTCACCTGCTACTTCCCAGTACACTCTCCACCTTAGGTATCTCCCCCCCAACTCTAAACTGGTTTGCTAACTAACAGGCAAACAACAATCTACTACATGGCTCAACTCTTTCTCTCATTTTCTTCAGTCTTCCACAGGTGTTCCCCAGGGCTCCATCTTAGCAGTCCTTCTTTTCAGTATCTTTATAAATGACTTCCATTCCATCCTTAACATGGGTCTATTGTACAATATGCAGATGATTCAACCATTATTTGTTCTGCTAAATCAACAACAGAACTTCTGCAAATAACCCAGAATGCCTTTAATGCCATTGAAATGTGGATGGCCAATAATCACCTACCGTAAACCCTAACAAAACCAAATTGCTAACATTTACTCCTAAGAAAAAGCTCTCTGTTAACAAGTCAGATTTCATCATTCATTCTCAGAGTAACACCACTATAGAGGTTGTCTCCCACACTAAATTACTTGGAGGTATTCTTGATGAAAATCTGACATTTGACCTCCATATCCACATAATATCAAATAAAGTAAAAAAAAAACTAGGCAGCCTCTACAGACATAAATACTTTCGTAACTGCTCTACTAAGCATACTCTCACCTCAACCTTCCTCCTTCTTCCTCTTCTGTATGGTGCTTACCAACATCCAGTCCTCCTTAAAAACCAAACATGAATCCTGCTACAACAAGGTCGCTAAATTTGCAACCAACGAAAAACACTCTTCCCACTACTGCATCTCCCTACAAGTGCTTAAGTGGCTTGAACTTCCACATTATCTAATCTATCTACAACTAATCACAGCGCACAAAATCATTTACTGACCCTCAGACTGCCCAGCCCTTTCTTCTATTTTAATGCACTACCACCCAAATAGGCCACTCAGATCAAAAAATCAACTCCTCCTACAAGCAGGCAAACCAAAACTCCCAGCTTGTGACATGCTTTACTCCTTCTCTATTGCCAAGTTATGAAGTTCTCTTCAAATGGATATTAGAACCTTCAGCAATATCTCCTCCTTCAAAAAAATCGCTGCTGCAGCACATCTCCACCCTATGGCAATGCAGATGTCTTATTTCTCATCCATGTATAAATTGATTCCTCATACCTTAAGTCATATTGACCTCACGTCCTCTCATAGGTTCATAGGTGTGTACTAGGCTAATGGCTCTGGAGCCTTTACAAGCCTAGCCCATAGGATTACCCTGCCATTGTGCCACCCAACCACAGTTCCCAGTGCCTCTGTCGAGTAAAGCCACTGGAGTTATCCCTGGGGTGAATTTTCTATTTCCCATTCACTCATCAAGATTTCTCTTGAACAGGGCCAGTGAGGTGCTCTGCTTGACATGTATGGAAAGTCTATTCCATAGCATGGGCAGTCTCTGGGTTATGAACCTGTCCTTCCAGCATGTTCTATTGATTGTGATAATGAGGTTGAGGTCTCTGGTGCATGTGGTGTGGAGAGATTGGGATTTCTTCAGATGTAGCATTTCTAACAGAGCTGGGTCAGACAAGTAAGTGGTAAGTCAAGCAGAGATTCCCTGTAAGTAGGCGATATGAGACAGAGAATAGTTGGAGTTTTTTAAGTTTTTCCATATAGGACAAATGTTTAAGGCCTAGGATCCTCTTTGTGAGGTACTTTTGTGGCCTCTCTAGTTGTTGCAGGTATTTATTGAGGTACATGCCAAATGGGCATTGTACTCAATGACTGGCCTAATGAGGGAAGAGTAGAGGGAGACAATGACCTCTTTCTTCCTGGATGCATAACCCTTAGTAATGAGATGTGCCACATAGAAGGACTTTCTGACCACAGTGGCAATGTGGTGGTCAAAAGAGAGGTTGCTGTCAACCTGCGTTCCCAGATCTCTTATAACACCTTCTCTGTTCAGTGGAGTACCATCGATGTGGTAATTCATGGGAACTGGGTTTTTCCCAACGGGGATGACAACACATTTTTTGGCATTGAGCTTAATGCCATTTATTTTAGGCCATCTCCTTTTCATATATTCCTTTTTCACTAGTTAATAAATACATATAATTCATCTATTCTTGCCTTACTATCTGTCCTTGACTTACTATGTATGCTTAACTATTTGGTAATAAATCAGTTCCACTCTCCCCTGCAGCATTTATGCTGGCTGAAACTCTTACATTACCTTGTAAATATTTCTATATGACTGCTTTTGTCACTATATTATCTTTAACTCTATAACAATATGATCACTTGTTTATTATGTACCCTTAAACTGAATTAATCTATACCTATTGTAGTTTATATGCTTTCTATTCTGTTGTTGTTTAATATTGTTCTGTTTTGCTAACACTGCTTATATGTACTATCCATTCTGAATTGTATGTACTATTATACTATTACTAGCTAATTTATGGAGCTTTTTTCCCCAGGCCTTTACTGAAAATGGGTTCTTTTGGCCCAATGGACTTTCCTGGTAAACAAATGCCAAAAAAAAAAAATAATAATAATAAATAAATAAAACTTTTATCGTGGCTGGTTCTTGTAGAGAGTATCTAAACTTTGATAGTGGTTATATTTATTTGGTGACACTGTGTGGGCCACTCCAGAAGGCCTAGTTTTCTTGGAGAACTACTACCATTTGTATTAGTATTAATTTTGCACAGTATAATCGGACACCCTTTGTTAAGGGGCTTAGAGTAGCTGATTGTGAAGTGTCTGGTGGCAGCGATAACTACCTTATATGCTGGGCAGAAGGGGTCACAGTAGGTAAACCTGTGCCAGCCTTTCCCAGACGTGTGTGTGTGTGTGTGTGTGTGTGTGTGTGTGTGTGTGTGTGTGTGTGTGTGTGTGTGTGTGTGTGTGTGTGTGTGTGTGTGTGTGAAAATTAAATCTCTCAGTGTGTGTGTGTGTGTGTGTGTGTGTGTGTGTGTGTGTGTGTGTGTGTGCGCGCGCGCGTGTGCATGCGAGTGCATGTGTTTGTTAGCTACTTAGGGCAGGGACACAAAACAATGGGTCTACAGAGAGGATGCTGGAGGACTTGGCCTGGACACTTGGCTGAGGACCTAACCCTACAGCTGTACCAGTGGGGAGTCTTACTGGGGGTATAGAGGGAGACAGATATAGAGACATCCAGACCCCAGGCTGTGTGTGTTCCCTGTGTGCTCTTAAGGGAAACTCTACTTGATGCAGAGAGGTCTGCATCTGGAAATACTGAGTGTATCTATTTGTAGTCCAAGTGCACGTCCCTCTTCAGTGTTTGTGGTGAGGAATCAGGTTCCTTGACTATTGGCCCAGTGTGGGGATGACACATGTTGGTGCTCATCACATATTGGTAACAGTGGTGGGCATCACACATGCATAGCTCATTCAGCCACTGGAATGAATTTACTTCAGATCATGGCTCTCAAATTCTTTTTCTTAAGAATCAGGGATAAAGCCAAAAATAATGGGTAGACAAAAGCACATAATTAGGGCAGTGCTTTAAAGTATTTACTTTTGAAGAACAGGTTTTGCATCAATATACATTTTCTGAACAATATGAATTATGAAACTCTAACACATGACATTACTAACTAATTTTAATCCTCAGTAGTTTACCAAAAAAAAATCAAAACTTTTATAAGTGGCAAAATAAAAATAACAGCTAAAATCAGGGACATTCTTTAAAACACTTGTTGAGTTGAGAGATGTGCTTCAGACTCAGCTAAAATATAGTTCCCCACTTCTCATCATTGCATCTAGTAAAAACCTTCTTGACCTGCCAAAACGCTTAGACCAGCCTACTGGCAACAAAACATGAATATCATTATACCGTCTCTTATACCAACTGGGTCCCAGTAAATGAGAGCTCAGACCAGGGGCGGCTCATGCTATCGGACTGCTGGACTGCAGCCCTCCCACCTAGAAAAAAACAAAAGAAAAATCTTTGAAACTAAAAAACAAAAACAGGGGGAAAAAAAGCACAAGTCCTGACTCCTCTGCACATGCGCAGACACATTTGGAGACCTCAAACTGCCTTTATCAGCAGTCCAGATAGAGATAGACAGGTTCCCAGCACTCATTGCTGCAAATGCACCCAGGAATTAGTGCGGTGACAACCGCACAGAAGAGGAGGTCTGGATTGCTTCGGCTGCAGGCAGACCCAATGACTGAGAGAGGTGAGCTGGCATCCAATGAGGGCTGAGAGAGGTGAGCTGCTCTCACAGGAGATTCATTGCGCAGGCTCGGTTGCTGGCTGGATTACTGCTTCAGGAGGTTTTGGTTCATTCAGGTCACTGGCTGGATGCTTCATCCATGAAGCGGTGGGACATACAGCAGGTAAGTGAAGACTTGCTTCGTTTAGTAGGACAGTGTGTGTGTGTGCGTGTGTGTGTGTGTGTGTGTGTGTGTGTGTGTGTGTGTGTGTGTGTGTGTGTGAAATGCCCCAGTTACTATATACTGGTGGCTAGAGAGAGCAAATGGTGGTGGATAGAGATACTCAGGCTTGAACCCTGTACCTTGGATGCAGGTGGCAAGGACCTGAATTCCCTATCCACCACTGTTTCTAAAAAAAATTGCAGATTTTTGCCTCATATTTGTTCTGTTCCTCATAAAATCTGTGGTTTCTGTATCTACATTTTTCCTTGCAAAGTCTGTAGTGTAGTGGTGCACTGGTAGCATTGCTGCCTAACAGCTACAGGTTCTCTGGTTTGATTCTTGGCTGGGTTGCCTTCTGTGTAGTGTCTGCATGTTCTCCCATCTTGCAAAGATGTGATTGGCATTTCTCTCTGCTCTGCTGAAAATTTTCTTTTGCTCCAAGTCAGACTAGTTTCCTGGTTAAATGTTTAGTTCCAAGTCAGACTAGTTTCCTGGTTAAATGTTTAAAAAATAACAGGCATTTGAATTTCAGACTTCATATTCTTCAGAAAGTACATGGTAACACAAAATTGTTCTAGCAGTTGTCTAAGTTTATAACATGGATATTTGAAATTTGTCCCTATTTTTGGGACTGTATTCCCCCATTATTGGCTTTGTCCAGGTATTTTGTGCTAAGGTTGAGAGTTATTTATGGTGAGAAATGTATTCATTGAATGTTTGAGGGCTGTATCCCCCCCATTACTGGCTTTGCCCACATGTTTTTTGCTAAGAGGTTGAGAGCTATAGTGAGGACTAAATTCACTGAATATGTTTGGGGGCTGTATCCCCCCCCCCATTATTGGCTTTGTTCAGGTGTTTTGTGCCAAGAGGTTGACAGCTATGCTGAGAACTGAATTCACTAAATGGTAGCCATTTAAGTTTGTCTTCCTCTCTTTTACAAAACAGCTGATTTGGCATAGTGGTATATTTCTCTGACTGTTTGGCACAGGGTCCCCTGGGTTAAAGACGTGGCAGTGAAATGTACGGTGGTAACACAGCATTTTATTCTAGAAACTTTCCAACATTATACAAGCAATGTTTAAAATGTGTCCCTGGTTTTTGGGCTTTTGTTCCCTCCTCCCCCCATAAATTTCGGCTTTTTCCAGATTTCTTGTGCTGCAAAGTTCAGAGATACAACTGCGTGTCAAGTAGATTTTACAAGGAGCTGTGAGCTGCAGTGGAACAAAACTTTAGTGCTGCTTATTCTGAGTCTGCTTGCATTAATAGCACAACAGATAGTGTACTTGCTTTTTGATGCAGAAGGCTGTGGGTTCTACTCCCACAGTAGATAGATGCATTGCTGATACGTACTGTGTTGTAAAGTGGGTGGATGCTGCAGTCCTTTTTGGCAAAGATACCTAGAGTAGTAAGTATGAACCTGAACCTGTTATCAGTTTGCCATACAGTCCCAATTGCGATATTACTAGCTTTTTTTTTTTAATGCATGCAACATAGGCAATTTATTCCTCAAGGGCAACAGGCACTTTATCTGTAGATGAATAAACAGTGACATATAAAGTTGTTTGCTAGCAGCAACCTCTTCATTGTTACAGATTTCTTTAATGTGGAATTATTTAGATGACTTTTACTACTTCAGAGATTGTGCATATTTACTGATACTGGTGGAATGTAGAAGGCTGAGTAGACTTTTATGATGTAAATGTTCTGAATTGGGTAGTTTTGTCATTGGTGCATGCATTTTGTTTCATTGTTTACTAGAAAAATGTTCAAAACAATAAATTTAAAATGCAGTCTAACAACTGTATTGTACAATTACTATAATTTTCTCCCCGGGCCTCCGCTGAAAACAGGCTCTGTGGAACCTAGTCGGACTTTCCCGGTCAACAAATGATAAATAAATAATAAAAATAAAAATTTAGTAGAATCAGGAAGGTGTATCAAAGAGCGCATGTATGATTCATGTGCAAGGGGCCTATGATTTGAAAACAGCGCAGAGTTAATCTTTATCTGCCACTGGCAAAATGTATTTTCTTTGAATGTGGGTTTCAATGCTGTTTCATTGAATGTGAGTTTCAAGGGCAGAGAAGTTTTTAATGCTAAGTCTGTTTTCATTGTGAGACTGCATTGCTTTGTTTAGCAGATGGCTTAGTGTTTATACTGTAAAATGCAAAATAAAACTTTCAAATGAAATCCAAATCATCATAGAAGTAAAGCAGTATGCACATTAATGTTTATGGTAAATGGAGTGAAATAGCCAAGTAATGAATCATTGGAATAGTTGCAGGGGGGAGGGCTCCATTTGACCATGATTTTGTGAGGGGGGAGGGCGGCAAACTCAGACAGCCCCAGCTGAAGTATACCTCCCAACTGTCCAGATTTTCACAGAATGAATAGATTTTTGCTTCTTATTTTTGGTTTGTTCCTCATAATATTTGTGGTTTTCTGGAAAATCATTTAGGAATTAAGTCACTAAATAATGACACACTGAGTTTCAGACTTCATAACCTTCAGAAAAATGCATGCTAAAATAAGACCTGTTATTCTATCAACTGTCTCAGTTTATACAAGAGCAATTTTTAGTACTGTTTATATGTTCCCCCAATATATTTGGCGTTGTCCAGATTTATTGCATTAACAGGTTGAGAGGTACATGCAAATAAATTGCTTTAAAGAAATTAGGCATAGCCAAACCTCTCAACTGTCCCCGAATTTGGCTCAAAATGTTGCTCTTCCCCTAATAATCCCACCGCAAAATAGCAATTTTGGAAGAAAACATGGAGGGTTTACAATTAAGAAATAACTGTAATAATTAGAGTTATAGATAATTTTATTTCAGAAGTGCATGTAGATTCTTTTATTTTGTCAGCTGCTCAAGTTAGCAGTACTATTATTAAAAAGTGTCCCTTCTTTGACAGGTTCCCAGCTGTATTGTGTGACTATTTTATATTTCTGCATCACATTTTTGATCCATTTTTCATAAAATTGTTTTTTTGGCAAATTTGTGGTAAATTATTAAAGACTGAAGTTAAAAAATAATGACAGACATTTGAGTTTCAGATTTCATATCCTTCAGAAAATTCATACTAATGCAAGACCTACTATTCTATTATCTTTCTAGGTTTATAAGAGCAATATTTAAAAAATGTCCTTATTTTTGGGCCTTTGTCCCACTTCTATGTATGGCTTTGCTCTGACGGTGAGAGGTATGACAAATGTGTCAGAGCCATCACAGTCAGCCAGAGACATTTCAAATTGTGACCTACTTGTTGCACCCCACTCCCCCATGTAGTGACTCTGGATGTGTCCAAGCAAGGCAAGGAGCAGTTATGCAGTGTAAATGTGCAGGGTATCCCCCCATGCAGTGTAAATGTGCAGGGTATCCCCCATCCAAGGTAGACACAAGTACTACAGTGGCTTTTCATCTGTTCTTGATTTTGCAGAATGATCTGGTTTCTGTCATATTTTTTTACTGTTGATTTATGCTTATTACTCAAAGTGCCTGTTGCTCTGTGTTTTAATTAGCAATGCTTTAATGACCATCAGGTATGCTTGTCTGAGATCATAACATGCAAGTAAGCTTTAATAAGCATACTGTTAAAGAATTGCCAACATTGAAGCCTTTCTGTTGTTGCCATGCAGAGAATACTTAACTAGATAATGTATAAGCGTTGGGTATTGAAATGCATATGACAGTATTTGTAATAAAGGACAGGATTACATTGTTTTAAGAAGCTCATTACACTTGTTGGAGACTTCCAGTGATCTCTTAGGGCTTTACCCGTAAACTAAACAGAATGCCATTAATGTGTGGTCCATAACCTGTACAGTAATCCTTTAAGCAATGTATCCTGAGCTTGTTTGCTTTTCATTTTTCACTTTGATCATGTTTTCTCCATGAAACAAGTAGATAGTTGTCAGGCAGCAGGTCTTTTTTGGATAAGAAACATTTTTACAAGTGGGGGCATCACAGAGATTGCTACTTTCAGCATGTTACTTGGTACTTTAATAAAGCTGAACATAAATTATAATTAGAACTGCAGTGCAAGGAGAAGCGGTTTGAGTTGAGTGCTGCTTGTTTTCTTATACTTTATTTTGACTGGCATTCCAGTAATGTATTTAAAAAGTAATTTATTTTTTCATGCCTCACAACCTTTTTGTTTCCATCTAGATATTAAGTAAGCTGTCAAGCAGCCAATGCATTGAAATATTTTTATTCTTTTACACTTAATTTGTCTTGATTGGACTCTCATAATGAGGGTTTGGCACCCAGGGCAGCATATTTAATTAAAGTTTAGTTTTTGTGGTTTTGAGCATAGCTCCTCCCCTTTTTAGTTGTCCGCACCCCTTCCCATTGACCCCACCCATTCACCTATCTCCTGCAGCCCCACTTTGATTTGAAGTCATCAGCTGCCACTGGCTCAGACCCCTTCCTTAAAGCAATCATCTACTAGTCCTTAAATGTGACAC